>NC_139963.1:16396699-16581699 GCF_963993115.1 Abramis brama | reverse complement strand
TTTACCGACCCATAGACCCTCCTCTAAAATGAAATCAGGACAGAAGTGGTCGAAAGTGGACAAAAGAGACGGATTAAAACACCAGGTGTAAACGGGAACGTGTCTCCCTCGTCTACTTGTGATCCGATCAACCAAAACAAGGCTTTAGTGTGCTGAAGACCTCACTGTTTCTCAGAAGATGGGAAATCGCACTCGTCTTGAATGGCAAATAGAGTGGTGCAGGGATGATGTATTTTTGTAAACCAACCCAGTTGTTAGCATCACACTGGTTCCCACGACAAAATCCCAATAGGATTTTTTTTATGGATTACTGCAGAAAATAAGATCTGTGATTAACAAAAGCTTATCACTCCAACAAGTTTTGTTCATCCTGATAATCTTCACAAATGAAGACAACTTTTATGAATATATGAAGCGTTTGCATGAGCACGATTATAAACACAATGAGGCTGTGAAAGCGACTGGTGAAGAGACGAGTTTACCTGTTCGTCTGATGACGTTTAATTTCAACCTGTCTCCCATATTGTTAGCAACTGCCTTTTACAAGGCAAATAAAAGCTTTAAAACAATCGCAAAAGTGCACGTGTTACATTTTATGCACCATTTTATGCATTTTATGTCATCGAATAAAACGTCAAAATATCTTAAGCTTGTGTTCACCACAGACCTTTTTTCAGGCATTTCACCAAAAAAACATCAATAAACCCATTGACTTCCGGAAGTGCTAAAATGCGAACTCGTTTTCTGGGTTTTGGCCTACCAGAATATGTCCCCCCTGCAGCACTGTAACACATTTATAGTTCTCTACCTTTGCACGTCATTCATAGTCTCTTTTAGCATTAAAATGCTCCTGTTGTTGCTGACTCATATTGACACTACGAAGCCTCTGTGCCAATACACAAAATTACATATTCACAATTAGTCTTCAACATGCCACAGCTTGTTAATGCCCAAATTGGACTGGAGAAGTGCTGGCAGATTAGCTTGGGTTTGGTTTGGCTGAAAATAGCTGTGTGCACAAGAGCACATTGTTATAGAAATTCCTTACAAATGCCACTACAGTTATTGTTGCTACAGTAAAACTGCGATGTTTGGTATTAGCCACCATTAAGCTTAATGGCAGAAAGATGTTGAAAGCATCTAACACAGTTTAAGGGTCAATGACAAATAAGATAGTCCACGATACAGAAAAGAAAAACCCTTTTAAATTGCATGTCAAGTTCTTAGAAATTAACTCTTTTTATTCATGTTGGTTTGGTTGGTTTGAAAAGTTTGTATTTAATTACTATAAAAATGGGATTTGGAATCATATTTTCCTTACACCTTGCACAATGAAGTGTACTACACATCTTAATCATTATTTATTAAAAAAATAAAGGTTCCTGCATGTTCAAATCTTTTGGCAGACCAAGTTTTTTCAATTAATAATAATCAGTGAAGCAGTTTTGTTGAAATATATATTTATTTATTTATTTATTTATTTATTTAATAATGATTAAGGCATACAGTACGTCTTGAAAATCTTTCAAGAATTTCATTCTTTTAATGAGCCTTTTTTCATGATGTTGTAGAGTGCATTAGTGCCCTCCCCCCTTTTTAGCGGCGCTGATTATGGACATATTTTTCCATTCATTTCTCCCATAGTGATTTCAAAAGTCTTTGTTAAAGCATTATAAGCCACGAACCAAACCAACCAGCTACAAGGTGAATCATAACAGTGCAAACTTCGATTTAAAGCAAAGAAGCATTTGAAAATATAAAGGTACAACTACAAGACTGTGTACTGTGAGGGAAAGAACTACAATCCCATGAAGCTTTGCGAAAAGCATAATTGAATTAAAAACGATTATTTATATATATATATAAAAAAATTAAGTTTATTGCAAAATATGCATAAAAATTCAAATATTTAAGTATTTTGAGAGCGCAGGGAGACCGACTCAATTACATCATTCGCAGTGCTTCATTGGAGTGGAGATCTATTGATGCGTTTTGCTTGCCACTGCTCTCTGATTGGTGGAATTTCCTGTACAGCATCATGGGTAATGTAGTTTTTTATCACGAATTCTGCTGTTAAACATGATTATTTAAAAACTAAGTCAATTAACAGCTTCGTAGCTCACAGTAGGGCTGTCTTTAAAGGTTTGTAAGTTATCGTAAAAAAAATATGATTTTCCTATGGAGAAAATGAATGGAGTTTTTGCTTCCAGAACTCTATAACACTCTATAACAACAGATCACCCTGACAAATATCACAAAAAAAAAATATATATATTTATAGGTGATATTTGTCAAGGCAAGAATCACTGTTATTATTGCTCATACATGTTTTTAAATGTTTCTGAACTTAATATAAAGAAGTATTATGAAATCTTCAAGAGTGCGATTAGGAAATCAATTTTAGACTGATTGGATCTCTTGTACCAGACATACTTTGTGTTGAAATCGACCAAGGTTACATAACAGTCGTGGATTAGAGGTGCAATGAATAGCGATCAGCCCATGGGTCAAAGTTTACACTTCTTTCTCCCCTCTCTTTTTGTTTGTTTTCCCACTCCATCTACCTCAGTTCATTGACTCAGAGTTACATTTCTCTTGCCTTAAACGACACCCGCTTCAGTTCTCCTGAAGATGGAGGTGGCCACATGTCTCTGTGCTTGTTTTGGGGTGGGTGCTTTGCTCTTCTTCACATGTGTACGGTGTTTTCTGTTGTTGATTTAGCCGAATGTAAAAGGTCCTAACGCTGAGTTGGAGCCCATAGACAGCTGGCTCATTACCCAAGGAATGGTGAGGATTTCACCAGAACCACTGTCCCCTCATGTCCACTCAGCCCTGACCTCAGTCTCATCCCTTACACCTCCCTCCTCCACTAAAACACACCCACAGTAAAAGGGAGAGCCGTTCTCTCAAAAGCCTGATTTGATTTGCAGGGGAGCCGACTTGAATGTGTTAAGAGATCAACCAAAAGTTAAAATTCTGTCTTTATTTTCTCCCTCATTCCAAACTTCTATGCTGTTTTTTCCATGGAAACAGCTCTTTCTGTACAACGAGAGTTTATAGTGACCACAAAAGCACCATGAAGGTATTGAATAGACCACTTTTATGGTGTGTTTTTTTTTTTTTTTTTTTTTTTTTTGCGTTGTATGGAAAGAGCCTTAATGGTCAGCATCTCTGATCTCTAATAACTCTTCTATGGTTCCAGGGCTATTTCTGGGCTCTTCTCTTTGCTCTGTCCCTTTTACTGTGAATCACCTCATCGCCTCATTTCCGTCACAAGTAGGAAACACCTATGCTGTGTCCGAAATCTAATACTTCCCTACTATAAACAGGAAAACATTAGTGTGTCTGAATAGATAGTATTCGACAAACAGTAGGCGAAAAGTACCCCGGATCAGCTACTACTTCCTGAAGTGTGTATTCAATGGACACTTTACTGTCCCATGAGGCTACAGGAGAGGATTTATGAATAGAAGTGAGCCGACACTGGTAGGTCACATGACAGTAACAGCATTTCGGATGTAGTACGTCCGAATTTCATTCACACTTTCATTCACACTTCATTCACACTTTTTTAAGTCGCAAAGTATATTCAAATTCAAATGTAGTACTTATTCAGAAAGTATGTGATTTCGGACGCAGCGCTACTTTTTTCAGGGGAAAAGCAGTAGAATTCATCGTCAAACACTAGCTAGACCCTGGACTCTAACATGAATTAACACAATCATAATCAGCCCTCGGCTCGTGGAAGGTTCTGGATCTCCAAACTCCAAACTTAGGGCTGGAGTTTCAAGAAACGTTCACACCTGATAGAGATTTGCAGTAAGAAAATCCACCGAAAGTCATTCTTTTTCATTCACTACATTTACATGTGCACCGATAATGTGATTATTCCCAATAATCAGAGTAAGGACTTTATCACAATAAAGCAAATGCATGCAATTTTCATTATTCTGATTATTCGCCAAAAATTGTGGTTATTTTTATTTAAATACCCCAATGCACGGCCACAAATGATGAACTCACATACAGATGTGTTACTGGCCACTGTTTTAATCTACTTGCGTCAAATGCAAAACACATTTCTATGGACGTATTGGATTTTTGCAGTGACGCACCTAAAATCTCTTCATTTTGTTGTTTTCGGTCATCAATTTACTGTATTATATTCGTCGCGCAACATCGTCAACATGAACTCAGACCCCAAAAATGTGATGCCATTTACGTTTAGAAATCTCAAATCTGCACGTGAAAATGTCAATCATGTACATGCACTCTTTGATCCAAGTGGAAATGTTTACATGTCTGTTTATTACGATTAAAAATGCCATACGCCACATATATTACTGAAGTTACGTGAAGGCCAAGTATGGCAACCCATACTCTAAATTTGTCCTCTGCATTTAACCCATCCAAGTTAGTGCACACACATTAGGAGCAGTGAATACACACACACCACAAACCGTGAGCACAGCCGGCGCCCGGGGAGCGATTGGGGGTTAGGTGCTCAAGGGCACCTTTCCTGCCGGTATTGAGAATCGAACCTGCGACCTTCGGCATACAAGCCTTACAACTGCCCCCAATTATGGTTACTGCGATTATGAGCTTATTCACATTAGTTTGATTGAAGTAAGGTAAAGTTTAATCGCAATAATGCCTAAATCTCACTATAATCGCATTATGAGGGTGCATGAAAAAGTAGTCAATGAGAGCTGCTGATCCGAGGTAACAGGAACAACTGTGACTGTTGGCGATGCATTGTGGGCGCATCCAGTGACGCAGCAAAGTTGAACATTATGCAAATGAGCTGCAACACGATCTGATGACTACCAATAGGAATTAAGGAGATCTACACTCTTTCCCCTCAAGAATGTTAGTTTTTAGTGGCAATCACCCCATTTGTGATCAGATTTGCCAAATTGTGAAGCCCATCAATAACTTTAGGGCATCCAGCATTATGAACACTTACTTTCACCAAAAATACACTAGTAAGATTTTTACTAAGATTTTTTTTTATTTTATATTCTCTTATGATTACCAAGGCTGCATTTATTTGATACAGTAAAAACAGTAATGTTGTGAAATATTACAAAATTTAAAAGAACTGTTTTCTATTGCAATATGTTTTAAAATGTAATCTATTCCTGTGATCAAAGCTGGATTTTCAGCATTTTACTCCAGTCTTCAGTGTCACATGATCCTTCTTATACGATGACTTGATGCTCGACATTTCTTATTATTATCAATGATGAAAACAGTGATACGTTTTTTTTCAGGATTCTTTGATGAATAGAAAGTTACAAATTACAGCATTTATTTGAAATGGTAAAGACATTTATAATGTTTTCTGTCACTTTTGATCAATTTTTATGCATCCTTGGTGAATACAAAAGTATTAATTTCTTTAAAAAAAAAAATCTTACAGACCTTAAACTTTTGAACAGTACTGAATATCCACTCATAAAATCGGTGTCAGTGTGAATGGGCTTTACACTGTCCACAGTCCTCGCCTATAGAAGATCAGCCTTTCCTTCATAATCTTCATCATCACTACTATTAAAACTACCCACTTCACCTATTAATTTACATCATTCTAAGCTGTTCTGCTCTAACAGATTTATCTTAACCAAAATAAAAAAAAAATAACCAAATATTGTAATATTATATATCACCTCTTCATTCTCTATTGTTACTGTTTCCTCATGTTATGATACACTTTGAAATACACTAATGTATGAATGGGAATTATGTAGTGACACATTTTTTTAATTTAATTTTACTGTGCCAGATTTTGCACACACTTTTTCACACACTTTATTCTCTCGACCAACTTCATGAGGAACATCCTGAGATATTTTAAACATTATTGAAGAAGTTCACATGTATACTGGCTACTTCTCTTTCTCTACCTATTTAAAAAAAAAAACAACAACATAAATTTTAGTTTTGTAAAGCAATTCATTCATTGTCCACACAACTAATTTATTATTTGTGTCCAAACTTTGGACTGGTAGTATTTAAAGTGCCCCTATTATGCTTCTTTTTTTTCTTTTTTTTAAGATATTGTCTTTCATGTAGTGTGTAATATAGTTGTTTGTGAGTGTAAAAGATCTGCAAAGTTTCAAAGATCAAAGTGCACGACAAATAAAGCTAGTCTCCCAAAAGAAAACGATTCTGAACTGCCTGAAACGAGTCATCAGTAATTCAGTCTTACTTGCTTAATAAACCTATGTAGGTTTGTAACACATTTGAATAATGTCAGCCTATGGTCTTCATTGGCTGCTCTAGAACAACGTCTACTTTGACCCTCAAACACTGTAGTTGTTGCTGAGGCCTGGAAGAGATTTGGTTCGTGTTGTCGACATGTCGAGAAGACGCTGTTTTCTGCACTGCAAATCCACTCTGTCTGCACTTCCAAAGGATGAGGACTCAGGCTAGAATGATGCGGTAAAACCAACGCCATTGTTACTGTTCGTATCACTGTGATACAAGTGCTGAGGAAGATCCAAAGCTGAATTTCAGATTTGGTTATGGGAGTTTAGTTTCCGACATGTGGTGTAAATGGTAGACCAATCACAACAGACTGGGTCATCTGACCAATCAGAGCAGAGTAGACCAATCACACCAGACTGAACCATCTGACCAATCAGAGCAGAGTAGACCAATCACACCAGACTGAACCATCTGACCAATCACAACAGACTGGGTCATCTGACCAATTAGAGCAGAGTAGACAAATCACACCAGACCGAACCATCTGACCAATCAGAGCAGAGTAGACCAATCACACCAGACTGAACCAATGTATGTGCAATGTATATAATTTGAAAATTAAAGGGTTTTTTGTTTGTTGGTTGGATGCACCTATTGTAGGAGACCTTCAAAACAAAATTAGGAACATTTAACATAGCATAATAGGGACAATTTAAATGCTCTTCAATAAAGACCATCCTTTTCTGATTCTTGATCTCATCAAATACAGTAGAAGAAATGTCACTGCAAACTTCTTGTGGCTGTAATATTTGATTGCGCAATAAAGTATGTAATGTGCGAAAAGTCCAACAAACAGAGCCCTGTAGGGGGAGCCCTTGTGCCGCTGCTCTGAAGTTGATGTTAAAAAAGCAACCATCTCTTTCATCACAATCCTATATTTCTATGCATAAAAGGCTAGTCTGACACACACATCACTGCATCTTTCCTTCAGTGTCCTTTCATTTTTCACTCTCACAGCATGTTGCTCCAGCTCTATGTGCAAGCCGTGTGTGTGTGTGTGTGTGCGCAAGTGTGTGTGTGAGGCGCGTGGCTCTCTTTGGCATTGATTGCATTTTTCTGTTGTTGTTGTTTTCCTCTCAGACCTTCTGGTGATTTTATTGTTTGTGTTTTTGTTTGTTCGGGATGTTTTTCGTTCTTTTGTGGCTTTCGGGGTCTTTGGTTTGTCCGTGGCTTTGCTCCATAGATCCCCGTACCGCAGTCCTCTGTCATGGATGACATTGAGGAGTGGCTCTGTGCCGATGTGGTGAGACTTCTTTACCTTGATTTCATTCTCTCTGTTTTTGTTTCCATGGTAACACCATGTCATCTTACTCACTTTCATTTATCCAAGTCCTTTTTGTTCTATTTTTGGATTTTTTTTTTCCTCCCTACCTCAGTAAGTACTAATCATTCATTTCCACCAATCATGTTGTCGGTCTACCATATGCCAACCATTCACATGATACTAATGAACATTAACTAGGGATAAATTATTACCAATTTAAGATGTCAGTTAACGTTTGTTGGTGGTGTTGGAGCGTCTTCAGATGCAGATAAGAGTGATGCCGTTGAATGTTGCAGTTCACTGGTGACGGATGCTTTCGTTCATCTGTTGGTTATTGTGTTGTGTTTGTACTGATATTCAAATAATTGTGTGGTTTGTTGAAGTTAATAAATGTCATGTGATATATGTCCATTGAACAGTGTTGGGAAAGTTACTTTGACGAAATCTACAGGTATTCAGAACAGAGAAACAACTGAGCAATGTAGCCAATACCAATTTATTGATAACCTACAGAATTCTGAATATAACCTACAGAAGTCTACCAACAGAACTGCAGAAATTAAATAAAAATGTGGACAATATTAACTCAAAATTCACACATTTTCGAAATGTTCAAAACCAGCTAAATTTACCATCGCATTTACTGACAGAACTGATACCGTTAGTTTCAAAATGGCCAAATAATTGATTTAATTGGCATAGTTTTTGAAGAGTAGTTAGCAATACTACAAGTTACCAAAAAAAAGGAACTACTATGAAGATATTTAAGTGGACATTTGGCTTTGGGTAATTGTTAGATAAGATTAGATAACTTTAGACTATATAACTATAAAACATACATAAGATAAAAAAATAAAAAAAACAGCTGGATTTTTCAGAATTTCCTGGGTCAAAATCAGTCTTCAGAATAAAAAAAACGAAAAACAAAGTAACACACATAGAAAAAGTGGCGTCTATGCTTTTGCATTAACACTCCAGGGCCAGATTTACTAACTTTTTCGCCAGCGCTTTTAGCATTAAAAAACTAGTATTTTTTTTTTATTTTTAATTTTTATAATTTATTTTTTATTTTTACAGAAAGCGAACAAAGATCACTGAAGCTGTCAATTACTTGAGTTCAATGCGAGATACACAAAGCTGCATTCTTGCGAGAACTCCCGTTATAGTTGATGAAGCCGTCTACGCTGTGCAATGGATCTCTTATCGTGTTTATACTTTGTTGATCATAATGAAAGGATTGGCTACAAAGCTCAATGCTGACAAAAAAAAAGTTGTAAATAGAAGCCTTTGATGCTCTTCATAGTCAGAGTGCTAACTCAAGCTATCAGCAGATACCGTTACTGCAGAACGGCACGTAACGTCACATTAAATGATCAAATTAATCTTTGGCGGGACAAAGATTCATATTAATGGCCACCAAAATATTTTTCAATGCTGGAAAAATCCTGATAATCAAATTGAACACATACCCCAGACAGCAACATAGTGTCGGCCCAGATCCGGCCCACATCTGGTACACGTTGATTCCACACGGCCCAGATGTGGGCTGGATCTGGGCCGACACTATGAAGTTAAAGGGATAATTCAACCTAAAATGAAGATTAAGTCATAATAAATACATTGATTTCCCCAATCTTCTTCTTATAGGCCATTATAGGAGAATGTTTGGTCATATTACACTTCTGATTTGTTGTAAATATTAGTGTGAAGGCTAGATTATTTCAAAAACAGCTGAGTGACGATCACACTGAATTTTAATGAATGTTAAGTTAGCATCATTACGTTCAGTCAGTTTCTCCCCAACACTGATCTGTCGTCATAAATAATGTGGAAAATGCATACACATGTACTTTGTTTATAATAACTTCATGTTGTGAACTGGTTTTATTGCTGAATGGTAAGTAGTTGTTCAACTTGTTCACTCTGTGTTTGTGGCACAATGTGGTGTACAAATAATAAAAGTGACTGGTCTGACATGTAAATAATGTTGTTCTGTTTGTTTTCTGAAACAGAAAGGTGAAGAAGAGCCAGAAGAAGGAGTCACGAGTGAAGGTACAGTACAAAAGCTTAACGTTTGGATTTTAACTGTAAAAGTCTTGCCTTGCATATTTGTCATGTGCATTGTTATCCTTATTACGGAAACATTGTTGGAAATGCCGTTTCAAATTGACCAGTTGTAGAAAAACCTGTTGTACACAATCTACTGCATGCCTTCTGTGGTGTGATTGATAGGTTATAATTGTTAAGCAAAAAAAACGCCTTTTAGTATCATAGTAAAACGTCTCCCTTCAGGTCGTGGTTCACGTGTCTTTTTGATGTGAAATCTTTACTGATTTTTATAATGTAAACGTAAGAATTACTTTTATATTATTAGTGCTATTTCATGATGAACACTTACTGGACTGAAGCAACCTAGGTTTACTTGATTATCCATGTATCTTTTTTTTTATTTTTTTAAATCTTTCAAATATGATCCATCAGGCTCTTGAATGCTCATCATCATTATATTGGATTGCATTATATGTTTAATACAAAACACACCGCTTCGGTAGCTGTTGTTTGTTTACGCTCTTGTGAAGTCAGTCACTAATTCTGCCTTCTCGCCTAAAGATGGCAAGCGATGATTGGTCGGGAAGCAACGGTGTAATCTGACGTGTTTCTTGTCCGCGACACAACAAGAATTTAGGAGGCAAAATCACATAATCTGAGCAGACAAAAGGTCTCGTTGATTTACATTATATTTCATCTTACTTTTTGGTCATAGAAGAATCAGCAACTGCACCAAATTGCATATTTTTGCTCAGTTTGGGTGTCTGAATAAAACGAGTATGAGCTGCGTATTCTCACTGTATCATCCTATATGAGCCTGATGGATCAAATATGATAATAAACAGTTCCATTTAAAGGGTTAGTTCACCCAAAAATGAAAATTCATGTCAATAATTACTCACCCTCATGTCATTCCAAACCTGTAAGAGATTTCTCTCCTTCCATTGACAGCCTACGCAACTACCACTTTGACGCCACTTTGATCAATGTTTAAATGTGAATAAAAGACTAAATTCAATCTGTTCATCATATAAAGCGATCACGTCTCTTCAGAAAATGTGGACAAAACCGCTCAATTCATATGAGTTTCTGAACTTTTTGAAGCGTCAAAGTGGTAGTTGCGTAGACTGTCCGTGGAGGGACAGAAATTTCTCAGATTTCATTAAAAAGATTTGTGTTTCGAAGATGAACGAAAGTTTTATGGGTTTGAAACAACATGAGGGTGAGTAATTAATGACAGAATTTTCAGTTTTGGGGTGAACTTTCCCTTTAAAGGCACCCATTGTTCTCCTGGTGTCTCTTCAGAGTTCGACAAGTTCTTAACGGAGCGGGCCAAAGCCGCAGACAAGGCTTTACCGTTGGCCGCTGGTGGAGAGACCAGGCCTCCCGTCAGCGTGTCTAGCAGCAGCCGCAAGAAGACCGAACAGACGGAGGACAATCTCTTTGCCCTGTAGACCACTGACGGTTCAGCCCAGTGACCGCAACCATATTCCCTCCAACTTCCAAACGCTTGCTGTACTTAACACACCTACTGATGTTACACGGCAGCAAGGCTTCTGTCTAACATCCCCCTTCTGATAGAGCACTGTGAGAATCCTGCTTCAGTACTGCTTTAACCACAACCTTTAAGCTGAACGGCGCGATCAAGCGATGGCTTAAGCCAACATGTAGCCGAAATAAGTCTCTATAGAGAGCTCATTCATTTCGATTAACAGATGTGCAGTCGAATAGAGCTGTTTGGTTTCGTATTTATTGTTCAGTAATGAACTAATGGTCTTAAAGATCGCCAGTCCACGAGGTTGAGGTTGAGGTTTCGTGTGGTGCATCCGTTCTTTGGTAGGGCTGAGTCAACTATGGATTGTGACTCAATCTGTCCCTGTGGTAAATAGAGCAGGAAAACATTAGATCTTAATCAGGCGTAGGAGCGCAGAGACAACAGTGCCAACGGTGCGCTGCTCGTGATTGGCCATCTCGTGCTTATGAGGGTCTGGTGAAGGATAATGGCTACATTCTCGTAATCATCATGTGCAAATTACCAAAGACAGAAGAATAAGCTTGATTTCCATCGATTTGTTCAAATATGTTGACTCCAGCTGAGGTTGTCTAAGCCGTTATAGCCTGGTTTAAAGGCACTATATTAGGGCATTTTAAAGGGATCTGCAGGGCCCCGCACATGATTAAGCAAAGAAAAATTGTATATCGTGGACATTAATTAACAATTCGTTCCCATGACTTACTAATATGTCAGATCGTTTTATAAATTCGTTCCCTCGTTTAAAGTAAACTGTGCACAAGATATAACAATTTGTTCCCTCGGTTTATTAAATTGTGGCCACGTTGTTAAAATGTCTTCCCTTGCTTTAGTTAAATAAAAAAAACGAGGGAACGAATTAGTTGGCCACTATTTAGTAAATCATGGGAATGAATTCTTAATTCATGGCCACGATAATATATATATATATATATATTTGTGTCTACATGTCATGTGCGGGGCTCTGTATAGATCTGGGGCCTGATGTATAAACGTTGCGTACGCACAAAAAAGGCATTGAAATGCGCATGCGCAATTTTCCACGCAAACGCAAAATAAACTAGCCGTAAATATGTGCACACTGTTGGGACACTCCGCGCGTACACACTCTTTTACTGGTGCGAGTGAATTAATGAAGTAAACAGAATGATTTTTTAAAAAGTTTTTATTTTGATATAGACATTTAGGTTAAATATGCCACTCTCATTAATGGAGTTACGCAGTCATGAAATCATTATCCAGAAGTTACAATATTTTCGTATTAATTTAAATAGAAATAAAAAGTATTTTATATAAATTTGATTTAATGATTTTAAAACAAGACAAGGATACTAAATGGTTTTTAGTTATGTAATTAATAGGGCGCATGTACGCACAATCTTCCGTGGAATTTTGCGCAGGTTCCGGCCTACACACACTTTTAGGACGAAATCTACAGAAAGTTTTATACATGAGGCCCCAGGTGCCAACAGTGATACAAAAACATATGCATCTTAATTTTGATTATGATATATGATTTCCTGGAACAGGCTCATTTAAAAAAAAAGAAAAAGAAAAATCAAGAAGGGTGTGGGTCACATTTCATCCCAAAATCAAAAGAACTTGCTTTCTGCTTTGCTAGACCTAACCAAGAATTATATTCGCCTAATGGCTTTTGTAAAATATGTATCCATACGTATGCATAAATGTGTATATACAGTAGGAAAGTGTGTGTATAGTACTAAAGGTTTGTATTAACTTGGTGTAAATGTTTAAAGGTACACTATGTAACTTTTTTTTTTTGTTCAACTTTAGCAAAATTGACAATACATCAATCCTTCTTTCAAAATGTGTTTTTGTCTTACCCTGATTCACTATTGTAAGCCTATTATAAGCGTTTATATTGTAGACCTAGTGGGATGGATTTCGTGTAAAAATGCGTACATGCTAGCAAAAAGAACACGACAGAGCTCGTCATAAAACAAGAATCAACATCGGCTCGGCTTTTCAGAGATGGCGAGAACTGAGGCATTTGAAATGTTGTAAAAGCGATGCGGAGATGTCGAATAAGGTATTTTATTGAACAGATAAATTGGCTTATGTAGCTCTCTAACAGAGTTCATTATAAAGGGTATTGTGAAGGGTCGTTTCATCCACAGAGTCACGCAGAGCCGAAGCACAACCAAAACAATGTTCTTCCACAAAATGCGTGCAGTTTTGTTTTTTAACCACTAGAGGGCCGAAACTTACATAGTGCACCTTTAATTGCATCCCTCTTTTTTTTTTTTTTGTGAGATTCGTCATGAAAGATTTTCAGGATCGCCGTGACTCTTCATTCCAGTCGCCAACAGCTGTACCGTACAGTTTTAATCATGCTGAATGTTGCACTGCTATCTTCCCAACAAAGTGAGGTTAATGTTTGAAGGAAGATGTTCACTTCAGTCGTATATGTTTATATAAAGTAACTGCAGCTAGATGCATTTTACAGTCAAAGACCTCAAATGTTAAACAACTAATGATGGGAAGGCAAGAGCTTGAACTTCGTTAACCGAACCTGTTGCAAACCTCCATCATTTCCCCTAAATCTGTCAAATCAGCAGTTAAATGTGTGAAACACTGGAGGAGTGTGTATGTGCTTTACTTGAATTGAAGGTGTAAGTCACTGGCTTTGATTGAAAGGAAATTGCGACATGTTCAGAGCAAAATCAATAATGGCCAGATGAGTTTCTTAACCAAGGCCATTCGAGATGAACAGCATTAATTCACGTTAATCTGCAGTATCTATTTGTTATCTATTTCTGATTATTGGCGAGAAGGAAAGTGTGTAATATCTGCTTGTTCTAAAGAGCTCTGCTTTCATCATTATTTGGATTAACTGCTTCGATGGATGTTGCCATCATGTGACATTAAAAGTCTTAACTATTTTGATCATTTACCTCATAATGTCTTAAATGTATTTTAGAATAATGACATGTAATGAAGTTTCCTATTGCCAGATTTATTGTTTAATCCAAACTATTTTATTAAAGTGATTCATTTGCTTAATGCAAACATTTCCCTGCGTGATTCATTTTAACGAGCGTATTTAAAAAATCTTCCATCATTTTAATGTTAGCTTTGAAAAAAAAAGAAAAAAGTACATTATTTTTTTTACAGAAAAATAATTAAAGGTTTCTTAACCTGCCTTTTATTGTGTTCAGTCTTACTGTCAGTTCAGTTAAAGCTTCATCGGCTGCTTCCATGAGTTCAACATGTCAAACTATACATTTTAAAATTGATAAATGGAAAAAGCAGTTGGCATGAAGTTGTGAAAATGACATTTTATTAGTTTATTGTTATATTTGTTGCAGTTAAGTGCATTTGAAAACAAATAAAAACGTTCAGTGTCTATTCAGATTTCTAATTTTATTTTAAGTGGCTCTTATGGTCTTCCATGAAATATAACTTGATTAAATCACAAATAAAAATGACACATTGTCAGTGGTCATATTGGAGTAAGATGACGAACTGAAATTCTCTCTCTCTCTCTCTCTCTCTCTCTCTCTCTCTCTCTCTCTCAATATATATATATATATATATATATATATACGCACACACACACACACACACACACACACACACTACGGGTAAAATTAAGTTTTTTTATGTTTTTGAAAGAAGTCTCAATGCATTTATTTGATCAAAAATACAGTAAAAACTGTATTACTGTGAAATATTATTACAATTCAAATGAACTGTTTTCTATGTGAATACATGTTAAAATTTTACAAAAAAATTATATTTATAATAAATGCTGTTCTTTTGGCCTTTCCATTCATCAAAGAAAAGAAAAATCTGAGTTTCCACAAAAATATTAAGCAACATGAACATGTGTTTAACATTAATAATAATCAGAAATGTTTCTTTGGCACCAAATCAGCATGTTATAATGAGACATCGCTCTGGAGCATCACCATGTGCACTGTGATTCATAACTCCACACACAACTTCCCATATTATTTCAAAAACTTCCCTCTGTCTTTGATGTTTTTCTGAGACAGAAAAGTGCATTAGCTTAATTTTTGCTAATTTCCTGACCAGTATTTTGTGGTTAGTAGCCTACACTTGGTGTTTAGCCGTTTTGGACAGCTGCTGAAGACCTCCATGGATAAATGACTGAAGCCTCAGGACTCTTTGTGTGTGTGTGTGTGTGTGTGTGTGTGTGTGTGAGTCTTTAACAGTCATGCAGACATGCACCTCACAAACATGCCATAATAATATCTACACGTATGTTCAAGCTCCTTTTTTTATTTTTTATTAAACTTTCAAAAAAGCTTACAGACATATCAAATATATGCATCAAACATAAGACAAACAGAAACTGGGGAAAACATATAACAGATCTTACATTGTACAGAGATGTTCAAGCTCCTTGGTTTCATCAGTCTCCCTGCAGTCAGTCGGTGGTGTTACTCTCGGTCATTGACCCACTTCACTTCTGTTTGTTGTTATCTATGTGTGTGAGTTCACAGACATATAGAATGACTTAACTTTGTAAACACTATTGAGGTCAGATCAGTCCATTATTTTCATACCTTGACCAAATTGTGCATTTATATAATTTTTTCTAGTGGAGAGCATCAGTTGTGCTTAAATTGGATTTATTTAATTTGTTTATAAAGATTTGTTTTTAGTTTGTTTGTTTCAATAAAAGCTTCATTTTTTATTTCAGCTTTTCATATTAATCCCCGTTCATATAGATATATTATCCTTATTCTACGAGAAATACATGATGTAATCACGGAGCCACATGTGTGACGTCACATCACCCCACTCTCTTTCTGACTCCCGATTGGCTGGTTTCTCTGGTTCTACAGGCGGAGTCATCACTGCGGCTCAGACTAACATGATGTCCTAGTGCCCACCTCTGCTCAACTCTGATTGGCTGACGGAGACAAGCCCACTAATGCTCAGGCCATGCAGTTGCCGAGTGAGATTTTGTAAACAAAAACGGGGGTGTAAATTCAGGAGTTTATAGTAAAATATATCGATTTCCTATTCACGTTTAACACATATTGACTCTCAGCGTATTAATTGAACAGGTCGAAAATAATAATTAACGTGTTTAAATAGCCTTTACACATTTATATAAATAACATACAATAATACTAAAACAATAATACAAGTAAAAACAACAATGATACATAATAATAATCCAAACGCTACTGTATCTTAAGTTAAAAAAAAAAAAAAACAGTAAAAAGTAAATCTCAAATAAGTGACTTCAGTTGCAGTTTTTTTTCAATGCAAACCATGCGAAGGAGACTCGACAACTAAAGGAGCGAGTTCTGATTGGCCGAGGGGCGTGTCAATCACCCACAGCCGTCTGGGGTTTGCCTGGCTCTCGCTGCTAGCATGCTAATGTGCAAAGCAAACTCTTAAGTCAACTTTGCCTTGTGCGGCAGTATGGAAACGAACGCGAGCAGGTTCACCTAGAAAGTTGAGTTAGTCGAAAATCAAGTGGACGTATCCTACGAAAACTACGCCAGCAAATGCCCCGGCATTTTTGCCTGCTCAATGAGTGCAAGAAGTTCCTAGTTTCCATGGAATACCGCTTGTTGTGTGAGTGAGTGATTTAATACTTCTGAAGTCAGCTTGAAAGAGCACTCGAGGACAATGAATCTGTCTTTTGACGACCCGTCACTGGAAACCCTGGACTCCAGTATGTCTTTGCATGATCCGAGTGATATTGACTCGGCTCTGCTCAGCGACATTGATGGTAAGAGATCGTTTGTTTACACTTGCAGTGCTGGGTATAGGCAGGTTATATGGTTGGACGAAGTGAATCGTGTGTTTGCAGACACATATTTACATTGATTGATGGTGCTGTCAGACGCATACACGTGTTTAAAATAACGATACAAGTGGGAAAACAATCATCTGTAATAAATGAGCTATTACATCTATGCTCTTTGTCTTCATATATGATGCTTGTTTTGTTCAGAAACAACTGTGTCGTCTTTTAAACACACTGATATACTGTGAGCAGATCTGATCAGGTGGTGTCAGTGAAGCTCAAGCTGGGCGTGTGTTAGTTTTCTGCATGGAGAACAAATATCACATCTATGGGTCCTTTATTTGCATGCATTGTAATGGTGCTTTGTGTGTTAAATCTGATTAAAATGAGACTAAAATACAGGGTGTCATTATATTGTGGGCGTTTCATTAGAAGTTGCATTGTGAGAAGCCCCGCCCCCTCCAGCCTGGACTGGTGACGTCGCACGAGGTTACAATCGGCCATTCCCTACTAACACAATTCTCCGAGAACTAGAATATTTAAAATTAAAAATAAATAAAAATATAATATAAAAAAATAAAATAATTGACAAAACAAAACGCCATCAGTCCTGTATCACATACCGAATAGCATTTAAACATATTTAGACACAATTTTAATTTTTGAATATATTTGAAATTGTGTGTTTTTTTTACATATTTATCCTTTGCGTTATTAGACCCTTTAGTAATTCTCCTTTGTAATGGTTAAATGGTCCACGCACGGTGAAGTGGTCTGACCGAAAGTAAACCCTGCTGCTGAAGCGGACAGTGCCCGATAGTAACCTCTAGCGCGAGGCGCTTTCTGGGCCTCTGATTGGTCGAGCGCGATCACCTCATACAAACACACCGGCCGCCGCCATGCCTGTGCTCACTGATGCTCAGTCTTGTTATATGGGGTCACATGCATGGAAAACACCACTTCACTTTTTTATACTTTGGGGAATTTTATAAAAAAAAAAAAAAAAAACTCCAGCAGAGTAACATCACTAACTTTATTATTATTATTAATATATTAGTCATATTGTTATTATACTGGTTATACTCTGATTTAAGAAAATAATATCATGAATAAAATATTAAATTGTATGTGATATTTGTGCATAAAATACTTTTTATTTCCTTATTTCACATCCTAGGCTAATTATATCAATGTATTATTGTATAATTATTATAATTATGAAGAGACTCTGATTCTCTGATTCTTTATCTCAGTTCCCAATATTATTAATGTATTATTTATTTAAAAAAATATTATACTCTGATTTAAAAAAAAGTATATTAAATTATTTTAAAATGATATAATATTTGTGCATAAAATATTTTTTATTTCCTTATTTTATATCCCAATAATAATGTTATTTTATAATCTAATAATTTTTTTTATTATTATACTGATTATAATCTGATTATTTTTATTTCTATATCTCAGATCCCAATATTTGTAATGTATTATTTATTTAAAACATAATTATACTTTGATTAATACAAATAATAACATGAATAATATATGAAAATATATATTATATTTGTGCATAAATTAATTTATTTCATTATTTTAGATCCCAATAATAATGTATTATTTTATAGTCTAATAATACTGATAATAATTATACTGCTTTTCCTCTCATTCTTTTTATTTCTTTATCTCATATCCCAATATTATCAATGAATTAGTTATTAAAAAAATTATATTTTGATTTAAGAAAATAATAACATGAATAATATATTCAGTTATATATTTGTGCATAAATACTTTTTATTTCTTTATCTCAGATCCAAATAAGTATAATGTGTTATTTAAATAAAAATGTGATGATGATGATAATAATAATAATAATAATAATAATAATAATAATAATAATAATAATAATAATAATGCTTTGTTCCGATAATAACAAACTATAATGTACAAAACCCTTTTACTTTCATCTCAAGATGTTGAATTAATTTGTGCCTTAGAGTGTGTCTAAAGTAAATCGCCTGTTTAAAATCAGGATCATTAACATGTCATTATGCCAGCATAATGTGATAAAACGATCCCGATAAATGGTCACCTACTGTTATCATTAATTATCAGTATTTTATATTAAAGACTGTTTTTGTACCCTACAGGTTTTTGAGGTTCGTAATTATTAGTTTAAACATGATTTCCTCTCATGCGTGTGTTTTATTCATTGGGCTCAGTGGCGAGGGCGGCTGTGAAGCGCAGGCTCTTGACTGGTTCTTCTGTGCGAGAGGAATGATGAAACTCTGTAATGGGTCACTCTGCAGTCAGATCACCTTCTCCATCCCACAACTGAGTGAAATCCAGACTGAATTTGCCATGGGTTAGTGCAGGCGTTAAGGTGGAGGAGTCACTGTGTGTGCCGATGAACTTGTGCTCTGTGGATCCACAGATCTCAGTCGCTTTGAGATCAAACTCAAAATAACAAGCAAAGTATACAGACGCTGCAAACACAAATCTGATCTTTGTAGAGAATAACCAATCAGCTGTATGCAGTGTGTGACACTGAAAATGTGTACAATTTAAAGGCCCCGTGAAATCAACATTTTAGTTTTTTAGCTTTTAGTATGAATATGTTAGCGTTAAGGTTATGAATAAGCTGGTGTGAGCCAAAACAATGACAAAATTCGCGTTTAGTTGATATAAGCATTCAAAACTTAGTGTCTCACTTCTGCTAAAATGGATCACGGATTTTTATGACATCACCGCGGACTTCGGCTTCTCATCACATCTTCTGTCCAATCAAATGCTCTCTAGAATCTAAAGCTCCGCCCCCTATGCTATAAATACCACCTGGCCAAAGCGACCGTTGACACGTCACGGAGTAATATGGGTTGGAGATGTGTGTTCGGTTGCTCAAACGCTATAGTTTTATTCTATAGTTTTTATTCCGTTTTCCGACTGTACGTTGGTTAAAAATGAAATTTATTGAATTTATTCACAACTCTACTATTGAATCCAACGTATCATCAGCGCTCGGATTCGCTTCCATGGTGCTGTCAAGTACGACTTGTCGTCTGTGAGGTAAACTAAACGCTATTGGCTGTTTGAAAAGGGGGAGGAGCCATTCCATTTTTTTCCCGCCTTAGCTTCCTGTTTCAGTGGAAATTACGCCAACGCATCATACAAAGCTGTGCGTTCCAGGGCACTTCAGTGGACCTTTAATAACAATTTACTCATGGAGTCACATGGAGATCCCTATATCTCTGGAATTGATTCCAATAGGACAGTCAGTGGTTCCCAAACTTTTTAGCGTGGTGTTTCCCCTGAGGCATTTAACATCCGTACCCCCTCTCTTCCACTGTGACTGCAGTCACACCTTTACCATTGAGGGACAATATTTGCCTCGTTAAAGGGAAAGTTCACCCCCAAAAATGAAAATTCTGTCATTAATTACTCACCCTCATGTCGTTCCAAACCCGTAAGACTTTCGTTCATCTTAGGAACACAAATGAAGATATTTTTGATGAAATCTGAGAGATTTCTGTCCCTCCATTGACAGTCAACGCAACTACCACTTTGACTCTTCGAAAAAGTTCATAAAGAGATTGTGAAACTAATCCATATGAATTGAGTGGTTTAGTCCAAATTCTCTGAAGAAACACGATCACTTTATATGATGAACTGGTTGAATTTAAGCTTTGAGGTTGAACTCATTGCTCACCCCCTAGGTCGACCCGTTCGCGATCGGTTTGATTGGGTGGGTGTTGTTGTTCCCCATGGTCCGTTCACCACAAGGCCCTCTGAAGCCCCCTAAGGACGCCCTTGTTGCTCACTGTATCCGTCTCTTTTTCCATGTTTCAACAGATATGCTCCAGCTTATCAACAACCAGGACATGGAGTTTGTGGGTCTGTTCGATCACACTTCCTTCCCTGGTCCCGCAGCCCCCCCGCAGGATCTGTCAGCCCTGCCTCTCTCCAGCCCTTCCTCTCCTCCACCCGCCTCTTCTACGCCCATCAACACCTCCTCCATCCTCAGCAGCAGCCCGCACCTGGACGCCCTGCTGGGGCCCCCCATCACCCGCAGCTCCTCCATCCCGGACAAGGTGTTCCTCCCTCCCACTTTCCAGCAGTCTCCTCTGGCACAGGTGAGCTCCACCGCTGCCAAACCCGGGACACTGCAGACCACGCAGCCCAAAGCTCAGCCCGCTCCATCTCCCAGCCTCCACCCGTCGCCCCCGGCCGGGAAGAGCCCAGTGTTCGGCGTTACCCAGCAGGTCCTCTTCAGCTCGCCGCAGCAGCAGCAGCCTGTGGTCACTTTCCCCATCCAGAACGCTTATACTGGTGAGTTTTATTAGCTCCATGCTTCTTCAGTGTTTCTGAAATATGTGCAGGAAAATGCAGGACCCTTGGAAAAACATAATTTTCCCCCAATTATTATATATATATATATTTTAAATTCAAATTCAATTCCATTCAATTGTAATGTTAAAAAAAAAATTTCTATTTAAATTTTCCTTATTTTTTTTTTTTCTTTTTCCAGTTTATATTTTTCTGGATACCGTTTTAATGGTTAAATAATTAAATTAAATTAAATTAAATTACATTAATATTTAGTAATCAGAAAGCATGTTTAAATAATGAATCTTAAACTTTTAATAAATTGTATAGTAAATTGCACTTTATATATATATATATATATATATATATGGTTTAAATTTTCTTAATCATTTGTTAATCAAATAAATTTAATTGTTAAAACTTGTAATAATTTATTAACATTTTCTTACAACAATGAGGCCCCATAAATGTTTTACATTTTCTGGATTTATAAGTTAATACCAATTTATTATCAAAAATGGTGGTAACGGTGGTAAAAACAAAAACATTAATCTGTTAAAAATGTAATCAAATGAAAATGTAGCAATTCTTTTTTATTATTTTGGCAAACAAAGTGCTGCACAACAGAGGTTTGCTGACAAATTTAAAACATGTTAAAAAAAGTGTGCAATTCCTTAAATAAAGATTTATTTATTATTAATATTATTACTTTGAGAAGTACATTCTACTGTACAACATAGTTTTAATGAAATGCTGGTGAAGTGACTTGTGTCCATGACATGTCCTCATATAGTGAGACAGCAGATGCATGTGCTTCATTATGTGTAGTAGACGAAACTGTGCTGCTCATTCACACAGAGACACACAGACTTCAGATTTCAATAGCAGTTTATTGTTCACAGACACTAGTCCATATCGAGATTTGATTAATTCTACAGCCCTGCTTTGGATTTATGCATCCAAAAATAAATTGCCTAATTCTGTGATATTCCGCGTCATACTGTAAATGCCATGATTATGACTGGATTACGTGATTCCGTCTGTTTTCTGCATTGTGAAAATCATAGAGCCCTACAAATGTGAAATATAAAAATCTGTCATTCATGTGCATGAGAGGCGCCTGAGCTACTAGTAAACATAAAACTTATCTCTCTTACCATAAGTGTGTCAGTTATCTGTTGGCACTTCATCTCAAAGGGTGTAAATCACTGTTAACTGATAAGCTAATTGGTCACACTTTCTATTACGTGTCTTTAATATGTAACTACTATGTAACTAAACATCTGATAAGATGTGGGGAAAGTGACTCTAATAAGACCATCCAGATGTTTTACATGTTTTCTTAAACCAGTAGATCTCTGAATAGCCTTCCAATAAAGTGGGTATTAAAGGGATAGTTCACTTTGAAATAAAATTTTGGTATGTTTTAGCTTACCTCAAGGGCATCCAAGATGTAGGTGTCTTTTTTTCTGCAGTAGTTTCAATTTTGATATTTTTAGGTCAAACCGTTCTTGTCTGACAGTCAAATAATGCAGGTCTATGGTCACCACCTCAAAGAGCAAGCACAGAGTCCAAATTAAAACAATTCCACATCGTCCAAATTAAACAATTCCCCATCGTAAGTACACATTGATGGCCTAAGACACGAAACGAGCGGTTTGTGTGAGAAAACGAACAGTATTTATATCGTTGTTACCTCTTGAACACAGCCGCGTCCAAATGATCTGAGGGCGCGGGCGGGTATAGATATATACACTAGATGTCGCCTTGGCTACTGCAGTTCATTGGAACGAAGCTTTTAGGTAAGCTAAAACATACCAACATTTTATTTCAAAGTGAACTATCCCTTTAAATTGTCAACTATACTTTTTATTTTTTTATTTTTTTATTCTCTGGTCTTGTTTACAAATAACTAAACATTCAACACTGGCACCAAATAAGAATTAAAATGATTTTTAATAATGTAAAATAATTCAATTTCTCACCCCAAACCTTTGAATGATCGCATGTTAGGTGTCACTTACTGTGTTCATAATTGGTCACTCTCTAGTTGAAAAATAAAAATATATATTGATGAATGAAATCAAAACATTTTAAAAAAATGGCTTGACAAACTGAGTTTTTGTTTCTCAGTCTTTAGTTGGACTACACCAGCTTAATACTTGCAGTTCCTATCCAATGAAATATTGATGAACAAAGTTATACTGAAACTTTTAAATATTAGTTAGTCTTGGTAAACTGTGTAAAAGAAAATGTGTGGGCTTGGCAATAGCGGTTAAATCAGCTTGAGCTAAGCATTTGTGACCCTGGACCACAAAACCAGTCACATGTCACACGGGTATATATATGTGGCAAAAGCCAACAATACATTTTATGGGGAAAAATTATCGATTTTTCTTTTATGCCAAAAATCATTTGGATATTAAGTAAAGATCATGTTCCATGAAGATATTTTGTAAATTTCCTACCGTAAATATATAAAAAATATATTTTTGTGAGTGAATGCAGCACAATCGCCAACATAAATGGACAACTTTAAAGGCGATTTCCTCAATGTTTCGATTTTTTTTACACCCTCAGATTCCAGATTTTCAGATATTGTCTCATCCTAACAAACCATACATCAATGCAAAGCTTATTTATTCAGCTTTCAGATGATGTATAAATCTTGTGACTGGTTTTGTGGTCCAGGGTCACATTTATCCTACTGTTATCATAGTTTCACAGTGATTTCATAGTGTTTATACTAGTTTTTAATCCGTTCAGTCATGACACATTGGATTGATCAGATATGTGCTTTATGGAAGTGTGTGTCTTGACTCATGAAAACTTTGTGAAAAAAGTGTTTTGAGATTATGTAGTCTTTAGTGTAAATGATTACTCAGATGTTATTCATGAGTAATGCACATGACGACTGCCACTATTAAAATGCATCACCTTTGACCAGTCACATCATGTCAGCAGATCCTTTCAGGTAGTTGTGATTCGGTATGAAAAGGCCATTTGAGTTCAAGGTGCAGACGGAAGTCACTGTTGTCAGTCCCTGGAAACCTAGTGACCTTTTATCGTACTTTGTGTTCATGTGTAAAAGAAGCACAGCCCACATTCTTTCCTTGCATATGCTTTTATCGTTGTGTTTCATTCTGCTTATCGTTGCGAGGCTTAGGTAATGTCTCCACCAGGTCAAAGAGAGAAGACAACATCACACTAGCGTAGATCAAAGTTCAGTCCAGGTGAATTGAGTTATGAATTTCTATTGTGACCCTCTGCCTGCCCCCTTACTGTTATTATTACAAAAGCAAGCTTTACAGAACATCCAATCAGGAGAAACTGGAGATTTCTGTGAACAGCTTGGTGTGTGTGTGTGTGTGTGTGTGTGTGTCTGTGTGTATAAAGTGTAAAAAAGTGATTAGTTAGAATCAGATTCCAAGCAAGTTTTGTTAGCCAAGTGTGTTTAAGCACACAAGGAATTCCAGTACTTAACATAAATGCAGGATACAGAATGTCAAAATTAAAGATATACAAATACGGATTACATAATTTACATAAATATGTATATATGTGTGCATAGGACAGGGGTGGTGCACTGTAATACCAATAATACTGGTTTAAATGCTACTACCGTACAGGTTTTCTGTGTGCAAACAGAAAATCCGGGTCTCAGACAGCACGCAAATTTTAAATTAAGCTCCTTTTAACGCCATCTTGCGTTTGAACAGACATATTCATACAAAATTATGTAAAAAAAAAAGCCTGTCGCTGGTAAACAATCGGTTATGTCTTAAAGGAACGTAAACAGTTGAGAAGGAAAACGCATGTGTAACATTATATTAGATCCGTGCATTCGGTCTTAAAGTGACAGCAGCCTAATAATCCTGCTGCCATATGTTTTTAATGTTAATCAAACAACAAAGGAAAAAAAAAGGATCACTCACTGCTCTTGACTGAATAACTTTTGTAACTTTAATAAGGATTAATCTGTGATGACTATGCAGTGTTATTTTTACATTTGATTACTTTAAGTTTCTGTATATGAAAAGGGAATTTTCACTGGTATCTCAAATTTTGTTTTGTTTTTGCAAAAATAGTTTCATGGCCGATCAAAATATTTATGGCTGAAAAAATTTAAGTCACCGCCCATTGGCAGATGTGGCAAAAAGTTAGTTTTAGGCCCTAGACATGCATGATAAAAGAGAAACTGGCAAACAACAACATTTGCCAAGACAGGACTGGTCAGTAACTGCGTTTGGTGAAGACTGGTGTGACTGAGTCTAAATCTCTTCTTGAATGACAGCTTGTTCACATTTCAACAGATTTCAAACAGTGGTAATATTGCCTCAAGTGGCAAAAGGTGGTTATGATTTCTGCTTTAATGATCTTTGTTGTTTTCAGAAGGAGTTATTAGAGTTTTAGGGTACGTTTACACGACAACGATGTTCTAAAAGCGGACAAGTTTTTCCTTTGCATTATCCACGCACAGGCGACGACAATGTTGTCAAGACCATCCTCGTTCTCACGGATCTGTGAAAACGACTAAAAGCGCTGTATTATACATGCCGGGCCAGTAGTTGGCGATGTCACTTTGTAAAGAAACACTGCGCGCCTTACGCATGTTCATGATGTCACCGTTTTCACAAATTCACGTTTTTTTTGTAGTTTATACTGAGATGATAACGGTATAGATTTCAAAAACTTGCACTTTGAAACCCCTTTTCAAAAGTTTGCGTTTTCAGTCCCCCAAAACGCCGTTGTCGTGTAAACGAAGGGCCAAAACGCATGAAACGTTTTCCGTTTTTAGTTGAAAACTGTGTCATGTAAACGGCCCCTTAGTGTGATTTCTTACCATTTCTTTCCTCTCATTTTCTCATTGGCTCTTGCAGCTGTCACTCAGCAGAGCTCTCCTCAGCCAATCCCGAATCTCCCCGCCTCCCCACAGAATGTTCAACCAATGGCCATCCAAGCACAGATGCAGAGCCTCTCGGCTTCCCCAATCCTGACCACCGCCTCCAGCCTGACCACCGTCTCCAGCCCACCCACACAGACAATCTCCCCTCAGGTTCAGCAGGTTCCTGTAAGTGCTTTTATTGACCCACTAATTGCCCAAATTCCCAATCATTTACATATTACAGCCAAGCAACCTTTTATTGTGTGTGCTGAGCGTTCTTCGTGTGTTTCGCAGGTTTTGTTGCAGCCGCAGTTCATTAAGGCAGATTCTCTCTTGCTCACAACTCTGAAGCCTGATGTGACAATGGTAACGACAGTAGCGTCACCCTGCATCACAACGCTGGCTACATCCACTGCCCCGGTCCAGACCACCTCACTACAGGTACACAAACACAGTCCCACACGGCCTGTTCACAACGAGAGCGCAACAGTGCCAGCGTTTCACTAAAAATAGATAGATGTTTGTGAACTGTGAAATGTATTTAGGAGCATGTGTATGCATAAAAAAGGGTCCTTAAAGGCCTAAAAAAATTCTGCTTTATAAAATGTATGGTTATAAAAAGTCTTAAATGGTATAACAAAACGTCTTGATCATTTTAGGGAAAAATGGGAATGGAAATATGGCCTAGCACGATTATTAAACTTCAAACTTTACATTTCAAAGTAAAAATGTGGTGCTGTCGTGTGTTCTACAGAAATTGCGTATGAGCTATTGTTGATGAATTATGACATTATTTACTTGTGGTGTTTATATTGCAATATGTTATAGATGGTTGTAAGAGTGCATAATATAGTAAATCATAGACATTTCAACTTAAAGAGGCTACATGCAACTTTTTCCCCAAAATAAACGTAACAATAGCCTTTTTATTTGACCATTTATGACTCAAACATCTCCTGATGAACATACTGACACCTTGTCAGCTCACAGTGGGTGCACCTATAAGCCTGTATCCTATTTTTCCTATTTTCTGTCGGGTCGGATTTTTCGCGCGCTGTCTGCGGATGTGACGTCAAGCGCATTCATGTTAAACGTTTTAGATCACTCTGCCACCACCGCTAGTCAGCAAACAAACTTAGTTTCTCAAACAATATATGTATTTGACTTTTCTTACCTCTGTAAACATAATGTTGACTTCTTTGCAGCAGATGACTTGTGAAGTGTGCACGTACGAGAGCGAGCAGAAAGGAAGAGCAGTTCCGTTTTTTGGCCACAGGTGTCAGTCGCGAGTTTAAATTTCAGAAAATCGCATGTAGCCTCTTTAAGAGTCCTGGTGTATTTCAGAATTGTTTATAATTAAAAGTACTGCATTATGCAAAGGTAAACAGGAAGGAAAGACTAAGAATTTTTTTAACCCATATTATTCAATTTATACACTGGTCCGGCCCCCCCCCCCCCCAAAAAAAAAGTCACTGTTTGGATGTTTACAATGTCAAGATTCATCAGGCTCAAATTGTCAAATAATGGTTGATGGAAATAAATGTGATGTTATTTCCATCAAGAGGTGCATACATTTTTGGTCAAGATCTTGTATTGACAATGCAAGAGTCCAGCACTCTGTAAAGTCTCCTCCAGCACATCCCAAATACTTTCAATGAATTTAAGGTCTGGACTCAGAGGGGCCGATTCATGTGTGAAAATGATTCCTCATGCTCCCTCCCAACCATTATTTCACAGTATGAACCTGATGAATCTGGACATTGTAATCCTGGAATATGACCATGATGTGTCTTCCTACATTGTTTAATAAATGAAAAGCTACACACGCCATCAATTAGTGTTAGAAGAACTGTTGCCAAACATAAACATGCTAGAAACATATGAATCACTGCAATAATGATCCAATCATTAACTCTTAAGCATTTGCCTATTTAAATAGCAATGTTTTTGGCTGAGCAGTGTAGATTTTACTAGTATCAGGCTCAGCACAATAATTTGTTTATTTACATACATTTTAATTACATAATAATGAAATACAAATTGTAGCAGAAGTATTGAAAGACCTAATGTAAACGCATTATTTGATATTCATTGCAACCAAATGTTTTATTAATGCGCTCCTAAATTTTTCAACTCAGGAGAACGTTAGAAGCCCATTGAAATTTGAGACGATTCTCCATACAAAGTTTAAAAAATGTCTCAGATTCGCTTAAATTTATTGCTTTGTTCTTGGTATAAACTGGCTGTCAATCGAATTGTAGTGCTATACATCAATGTTCAAGATATTAAATGTCACATTAAACCTTGCCAAAGTTAATTAAATAACCTAAATTCTTATTTTTAGTTACAAAGGCTCTCACATTACATTTAAGGCATTTCTGAAGACCTCAGTTTTAATTTTGTCGACCTGTACATCTCTCATCTCAGGCGCTGATGAGTGGAGGCACCATACTGACCACCGTTCCACTGATGGTGGACACTGAGAAACTGCCCATCAATCGCATCGCCATCAGCGGGAAACCGGGCGGCCTGCCACCTAAGGGCGAGAAGCGCACCGCCCATAACGCCATTGAAAAACGCTACCGGTCCTCAATCAACGACAAGATTATTGAGCTCAAAGACCTGGTGGCTGGGACGGAAGCTAAGGTTGGCTTATTTTCTTAGAAAGTCTGATTATTTAGTCACCAAGAGAAACTGTGCTCATGGTAGTGACCCTTGAAATTCATCTGAAAACTAACCAGATGGAATGATCTAACTCAACCAGATTTTGTAGCTCTTATCTTACCTGGAAGATAGTCTTAAGATGGCTTTGCTATCATTCTAAAATGAATATTCTCTCTTAAGCAGCTCAACAAGTCGGCAGTGTTGAGAAAAGCCATCGACCACATTCGCTACCTTCAGCAGTCCAACCAAAAACTAAAGCAGGAGAACATGGCACTCAAAATGTCCATCCAGAAGAACAGTAAGCTCACCTTCAAAGTCAACATGAAATTAAAATGGACCCTTTTTACATTCCTAATACATGTACTTGATGAATTGCTCCATCTCTGAAACAGCACTATTGGCTAATGTTAACATTTCCAGAATGTTAAGGTTCAAATTAAGAATATTTATGTTAAGACCTTTGTGAAAAAGAAGTACACCTTACGGAAATAATATACGGTAAAAGAACATACATATGCATGTTAATTGCAACTAAATGAAAATGTATTACAGTTTAAATTTATATTAAATGCATTTAGCTGATCTTTTTTTGTTTACTTAAGTACATCTTTATATGTAATCTCATAATTCTATTGTCTTTTGAAATATGGTTAAAGTTACTGCTGTATGTACTGACAAGCATTTATGGTAAACTAAAATAATTTTTAAGGACCATTTCTTTTGAAACTTGTTTGTGTTATATTTAAATATATTTGTAATTACACATTTGTAAGGATGAAGATGCAATTTACTACATTTTAAAATATGTAAACTTGAAATGTAGTATCTAATAACACAGTACAGTTAAAATTGTACTTTACATGTGTTAGTATGTTAGTCAACACATCAAAATAAGTGTACGTTAAACCACAACAGAAGATTATTAAAACATGATTTAAAATGTACTTTAAAATAAAACTTATAATTTGACGTTATTAAAGTGCACTTAAAGGGATCGTTCACCCAAAAATGAAAATTAGCCCATAATTTTAGCCCTCAAGTCATCCTTGGTGTACATGACATTATTCTTTCAGACGAATACAATCGGAGTAATATAAAAAATGTCCTGGCTCTTCCCAGCTTTATAATGGCAGTGAATGGCCGTTTCCGTTTTGAAGTCCATAAAAGTGCATAAAAAAATATATATATATACTTTAAGATTTGAAGTACACTTAAAGTGCACTTCTTTTTCACAAGTGGGGTGTGGGTGTCTTTCCATTGACCTGTCTCTTTGCCTCCTCAGAGTCTCTAAAGGACCTTGTGACCATGGAGGTGGACGTGAAACCAGAAATCCCCACCCCTCCAGCATCAGATGTCGGCTCGCCTCAATCCAGCGGCACCTACTCGCACCACGGCAGCGACTCTGAGCCGGACAGCCCAATGGTAGAAGACAGCAAGGTAGCAGAAACTCTGATGATCTGCTTATCCTGTCATGCCTTTAATGAATTGGCTTTGGTCATGAAGCAATTGAATGTGTTAGCTTGTAGTGGATAATTCATTTGCTTGAGGTCAAGAACCTGGAAGAATAAGCGTATCACGGTTTAACACCATCATCCTGTTCTCTCGCGTAGCCTGTGGTGGAGAGGGCTGGAGGAATGCTGGATCGCTCTCGTATGGCTCTGTGCGCCTTCACCATGCTCTTCCTGTCCTTCAACCCGTTGGCATCTCTGCTGTGTGGCGGCTGGAGTAGCTCTGGGGCGTCTGTCTCAGGACACACAGGAAGGAGTATGCTGGCAATGGAGGAAGCAGGTACTAATACTCAAACCTTTAAGATCCCAAAATACTCACAGCAAAGTTCTTTTTAAGTCTTCGCTTAGGGGTAAAAGAAGTTGAAATACTGATATACTGTTAAAGAAGGCGGGGCCTCAGAGCCACACCCACCTATTATGCGATCACCACAGAGTTTGAATGTGTTTAGCAGCCGGAGTGAACTTTTTCTGGAACTCCACTGTTTTGAACTCCAAACAAACTTCGTTTTGGCCTGATTTTGTTGTTGTTCTTTGTATATCAGGGCCTTTAGCTCATGAGAGACACAATATGTTCAGAATAACATTCCACCCAATCTACCCCAGACAGCAACAAAGTGTCGGCCCAGATCCGGCCCACATTCGGTACACGTGGATTCCACACGGCCCAGATGTGGGCCAGATCTGGGCCCACACTATGTTGCTGTCTCTCTGACGTGGACAATCCGATCTTGTTTTGATCTGTGTAGCCAATTCTTGGGGCTGGATGGATTGGATGTTGCCCACTCTTCTGGTGTGGCTGCTAAACGGTGTTCTGGTCGCTGGAGTTTTGGTCCGACTCCTCGTGTATGGAGAGCCTGTGACCAGACCTCACTCAGAATCATCCGTCCTCTTCTGGAGACACCGCAAGCAGGCCGATCTGGATCTAGCCAGGGTATGAAACACACTCTCCCACGTATCCATGTTTGATCTGGGAGTCCAAGTTCACCAGATCCCTTTCTACGCTTCTGTTTCTATAATATTCTTTACGTATTTCTGCAGGGAGACTTTGCTCAGGCCTCTCAGAACCTCTGGACGTGTCTCAAAGCTCTTGGTCGACCTCTGCCCACGTCTCAACTGGACCTGACCTGTGCTGTACTGTGGTCCGCCCTGCGTCTGTGTCTGCAGAGACTGTGGGTGGGCCGCTGGCTAGCCAGCCGCGCCGGAGCCCTTCGTTCCAACCGCCCCCTTCAGGAAGACGCCCGCAAGAGCTGCCGTGATGCCGCCTTGGTCTACCACCGTCTACACCAACTCCACATGACCGGTGAGTCGCTTTAGCATATAGAGGAATCAGCCTAGTGGAGAGCAACTGATAGGTAGGGGTGGGAATCACCAGAGGCACCACGATACGATATTATCCCGATACTTAGGTCACGATACGATATTATTGCGATTTTAAACATATTGCGATATTCTGCAATATATTGCAATTTATTACCTTTTTCCAACTTCTTTTAGTACACCACCACCAATACCACACTACAAAAATAATCGTGTAAACCCCGAGATTATTACTTGTGACAATAAAACAAAATATATGGATATGAGAATGTGTATACAACATAACTAAATTAACGATCTCTTACATATTTTCTAATTTCACTAAACATTTCATTAAGTTTCATGAACATTTTTATTAAACATGGACCTTATGTTCATTAAAAATACTTTGTATGCTAATGAATGCTCATTTTTTAAATGTAAGCAACTAATTTAGACGTGCAAACTGGGTGCCGGTGTGGTGAGAAGTTCGAGCTCGGCCAGATTCGGCTCGAAGTCGTTCATCTTCGGATGCGGCGCCGCGCGCGTTGTTACAATATCTGCCGTGCACACCGCCAGGCGAAATGGGCCCTTGCGCACCCAACGCGCGCGACCGCCCACACCGCGATGACGTAATTTTTGCTGCGCGTACCTTCGCGCTCGTGCGGACGCGTCGAGTATAAACCAGGCATATTAGAGTGCTCCTTTGTGCTGTGACGATGTCTCCAGCCGTCGAGAAGACTTTCTTTCTCTTATGCTGCCATGTTTATTTTATCTACGTCCTCCTGCATGCTGACAGTCAACCCGACAGTCACCCCGCTGACCTCACCAGAAAACAAACAGCACCATCTAGTGGACTGAATGAGCAATTGATTTTTAGCATTCTACTACCAAAGTTAAATTCTCATGTGTAATTTAAATAATAAAAGATCGATACTTGGCGCCCGTGTATCGATACAGTATTGCCACAGAAAATATCGCGATACTATGCTGTATCGATTTTTCCCCCACCCCTACTGATAGGGCAGGTTCACACAGAACGCATTTTTCCATGCCACTGCACTACTTTTCCATTGTTTTTCAATGTAAACGCTCTAGACGGACGTGTTTGACTGTTGCGTTTGCTTGTCGTGTCTTTTGCAGCATCTCGTACCATTCTAAAAACGTGGTGCTCAAGTTAAAATAAGGTCAACTTTAAAAAAAACGCATCTCTGACCTTTCTTTTTTTGCGTCACTGAGCTGCATCTCACTTTTTTAACCGCAAAAACAAGTTCTGTGTGAATGGACATTTGCGCATGATTGTCGCATTTGGCCCCTTAGTGGTCGTCGCACAAAACGTTTAAACTGTTCATAAAGCAGCCGTCACCCCCCGCTAATTCACCATGGTAAAATGACAGAATAATGAATTTATGAATATATCCACACAAAACAAGCGACCGTAGCATAGTAGGTTTTTTGGGGCTAATCAATGCAAATGATAATTTAACAATTATAAAAATGTTTTTGCCCATTTTACAGAAATTGGCTTTAAAGAAGACAAAGCCCATGCATGACATGCAGGTGAAAAGATAAAAAGATACTGTGACCACGAATTAAAAATTAATTCCCAAGGCTTATTAATTTTGTTCCCTTGTTTTAGTTAAATCATGGCCAAGTTGTGCTGCTTCATTCCCTCATTTTAATGGTTAAATTGTGGTCACAAATACAGTTCAAATGTTTTATTACAACCGAACAGTGTTACTTTATTATCATTGAGATACTGTTAGAGTTTTTATTGATATTTTGATTTTTTTTTTTTCTCTGTGGTTACACTTTATGATGGTCCACTTTAGACATTCTACTAACTATAAGTAACTAACTATCATTAGAGCCTGTAGTAGGTTATTAGGTTAGGGTTAGGGTTCGTAGAATAAGTTGACATGTAGTTGCAAAGTGACTTATAGTCAGTAGAATGTCTAAAGCGGACCAATCAAAATAAAGTGTCACTTTTCGGTTTTAATTTTAGTTTTAATTAGATTTAAAATTCCACATGCGCATTTGATCGCAAATCCATGCAGTTCCGTAACTACTCTCTCCACTGTAAATCAATGACTTCTGTTCTGTTGTTTGTTGTTTGTCAAGCTTGTGTTGACAAGTCTTCTAGCCATTAATCATATTTGCTCCTGATGTTGATCTGTGTGTGCAGGTAAGCTCGGAGGAAGCCACCTCTCTGCCATCCACATGGCTCTGAGCGCCCTTAACCTGGCCGAGTGTGCAGGAGACTGTCTCCCTGTTGCCACACTGGCAGAAATCTGTGTGTCTGCAGCCCTACGGATTAAAACCAGTCTACCCCGCCTGATTCACTTCACTACTGTTAGTACACACACATTCACACTCACAGGCCCCGCTCCAATATCTAGTGAGACACACTACTGTCAGACGCATGCGAATCTTGACCAAGACGGAACCTCAAAAGTGTTGTTTTTATTTGTACGCTAGCATAGCATGCGCATACCTTAGACGTGCAACCTGACTTTTCTAACCGTGCATATGCTCTGTACTCATTTAAACTAGAGTTGCGAATATACAAAGGCATTTTTAGCCTTCATAACTTCTGGAGAGAATTGCGCAGACACTGGGTATTTTCATATTGAAAATATGTTTTTGTGCACATTAGCAAGTGGAGTATACTATGAAAGGCAATGTGATCGGCTGTACGAATGGAAGAAGCATAAGAAAAAAAAAATCGTAATTATGATATAAAAAGTCAAACTTATGACACAAAAATGTGAAATTATGATATAATAGTTCATAATTGTGAAATACCAAGTGTCATGATAATGAGATAAGAACTCAAAACTATGACATACTAATTCATAATTTACTTTTTAAGTATGTCAGAATATCAGTTATTTTCTTATTATTTTGACTTTTCATATGCATGTTAATTTTGACTTGATGTCATAATTATGACTTGGTATATCATAATTTCTTCTAATAAACCTTTTGTCTCATATGACTTAAGATGACTTGAAAAGTCGAAATTATGTGGCTGAAATGGGCTTCAATGGAATACGCCAAGCGTTCTTGTCAAACCTGGAGCTGTATTACAGAAATTTCTGAATTCTTTAATGTCCTAATTGAAATTAGCATGGCTACTAAACAGACATGATTTTGAGTTGGGATGTTTCTGTTATACATCCCCAGAGCAGCTTGCCATTAGCATGTTGCTAAGCTAACAGTGTGATACTCTAAACAAGCATTAAACTTTATGCTTAGTTTATACACTTACCCAATATACACTGGGTAAAATGGTCCATTTGAAACTTGATTGTAGTATTTTTATCAGTAATTCCCAGGATTGAATGAATTATATTCAGAATTAGCTTGTCGTAGTGCATTCTGGGATTGAATTTTATGCCAAGATGATAGCAACGCTACCAGACTTGGCAACGTCAGTGTTCGTGTGGCGCTTAAAATGCTGCCTTCATAGAGAGCTCACTAGGTTTTGGAACAGCGTCAGTCTCTTTTCATCCAGTACTGTTTTGTTCGTCTACTCTTGTTTTGATGATGTGTCCATATTTCGTTTCTGTGCTGCATATGGTAAGCGGAGATATGATGTTTCTTTTCATGTTCTGCAGCGAGTGTTCTTAAGCAGCGCTCGGCAGGCCTGTCTCTCGCCCAGTGGCTGCGTCCCTCCTGCCATGCAGTGGTTGTGTCACCCTCTGGGTCATCGCTTCTTTGTGGATGAGGACTGGTCCATACGCAGCACCCCAAAAGAGAGCATCTACAGCCAGGCAGGAAACTCAGGTCAGCACTAAACAGAGAAAACCAGGCTTTAATGTGCTCGTGATAATGATTCCCCGGTCTCACCCTTGTGTGTATTTGCGTTTGTCTGCAGTCGACCCGCTGGCTCAGGTGACCCAGGCGTTCCGGGAGCATCTGTTGGAAAAGGCCCTCTACTGTGTGGCACAGCCTCAAGGCGACAAGACCCTCACTGATGGGGACGGGTGGGTGTCATTCTCAGCGCTAGTTTGCACAAATCTCTATAGGAAATAGAGCTGCACTGGTTTCTAGAAGAGATGTCTATCTTTTCTGTTGTGCAGTTATAATACTGATGATGTCTGCTTTCACTTAAAGGGATAGTTCACCCAAAAATGAAAATTAGCCCATGATTTACTCACCCTTAAGCCATCCTAGGTGTATATGACATTCTTCTTTCAGACGAATACAATCAGAGTTATAATAAAAAATGCACTGTCTCCTCCAAGCTTTATAATGAGAGTTTATAGCTGGAGAAAATTTGAAGCCCCAAAAAAGTGCATCCATCCATTATAAAAGTAATCCATATGGCTCCAGGCCTTCTGAAGTGAAGCCATGCATTTGTGTAGGAAAAATATCCATATTTAAAACTTTATAAACTATAATCACTAGCTTTCCGAATTGAGACGGCCGTACGCATCGATTTACGGTGGAAGACTAACCCCTGACCCGACGCATAACGCAATGATGAATGCGGAAGCTCAGAGGAAAGAGCAAAACTAAACACCGGTCGTGAATTAGCCATTTCAAAGAGAAATGTCAGAGGATTTCTATATAATAGAAGAGGAGCTTGAGTTTGTTGCACAGCCCTATTTGTTTAAACTGTGAGAGGCCTCTAAGCTTACGATACTCCTACATCCTACGTCATACATGCGACACGGGTTACTCTTGTGGTGCAAGTCGACTTGCGTAGTATGCGTACGGTCGTCTGGCGGAAGCTAGTTATTTTAGATTATAAAGTTATAAGTATGAGTATTTTTCTTACAAAAACCCATCGCTTCGCTTCAGAAGGCCTTTATTAACCCTGTGTGGAGTAATTTTGTGGACTTCAAAATAGAAACAGCCATTCTCTGCCATTATAAAGCTTGGAAGAGCCAGGACATTTTTTTAATATAACTCTTGATTGTATTCGTCTGAAAGAAGCATGTCATATACACCTAGGATGACTTGAGGGTGAGTAAATTATGGGCTAATTTTCATTTTTGGGTGAACTATCCCTTTAAGCATGTTAGGCCCTGTTTACACCTGGTATTAAAATGCGTTTTGGTCGATCAGATCACAAGTGGATGACGCTAAATACAGCTGTAAACGGGGTCTAAAACGTTTAGAGCTTGTCCAAAACTACGCTATATACTATAATTATTATGACAAAAAGCAAAATATTCAATTGAAACATTACATCATAATGTAGACTTTGGTTAATTTCTGTAAAACAAGATTTTCTTCCAAACATTTTTTTTATTTTTTATTTTATGTTTGTTTAACTGGCATCATTGGTTGCTAAATATGACAAACTTGAGCATTTGGTTGCACTTAATTTTACATTTGGTGCCCCATACACTTTTGATTCAGTCTTATCACTTTATGTTGTGGTTTGAGTGTGAATTTGAGTTGTGTGTGTTTGTTTGGACAGGGAATACTCAGACGCTCTGGAATACCTGCAGTTACTCACCAGCGCCTCAGACGCAGCAGGAGCCACAACACAGTCCTTCGCCATCGGATCAAACATGGCCACCGTCACAGGTCAGCTTCACCTTAGATTCCATTCACGTCTGCTTTGACCCTCGAGCTGCTGTTTTGAGGACTCCTGGATCATGTTCTCAATAGCCCCTTTCACACAGCAATCCCAGTAAATTACCGTAAAATTACCAGATTGACTTTACCGGTAAATACACAAATATGCTGTTCACACAAGCAACGGCGCTCTGGCTTTTTAGAGACCATTTACACATCGGCAACAAAATACCAGTAAATTCTGTGATCGGAAATTATCTTTAAATGCCGCGCCGTTGTCTTGTAAACTTTCTGCGACTTTCTGTGCGCACGCTCCGAGACGAAGGGGAACACGGACAAGCAAAGTGAACTTTTGAGCTTCAGGTTCACGCCTAATCGTATAAAAACACAGAAATATGTCAAAACACCCGGTTTGGTGAGTGTTTGCTTAAAACGCCGTGCATACATGTGCATCAAGTATAGGATCCGTGCATTCGGTCTTAAAGTGACAGCAGCCTAATATTCCTTCTGCCGTCTGTTTTAATGTTAATCAAAAAACAAAATACAAAGAGAAAATCACTCACTGCTCTTTAGTAGATTTAGTGGGATTAATCTATCTTTAATTTAAACAGGAAAGACTGCAGTGGGATTACTTTCTGTTGACTTTCTGTTCTATTTATATTATTTATTTAACTCGAATGCTATATTTGGTAAGCTCTAAGCTGTTCCTAATCACCTCTATGGGAGGGAATGGAATGTGTTGCACGCCAATAAATAAAGGTTGTCTTTTATTTATGATACTTCCTCATCTCTTCATTTTTTTTATACTTAAAATACATTGTTGAATATCTAAATAAACCCAATGAGTCTATTTGAAGCCTTCCATTTATCATGTAGTATTATTTGTTTCGTTGCCTGGGATCGGTGATCCGTATCGGCCAATACTGCTTCCAGTAATCTGTAATCGCGCCCTAAAAATCCTGACCGGAGCACCCTTAATATATATATTTGCATTACCGCTTTCCGTTCAGGTCAGCACATTTCATATCTCCCAGCATTCATCTCTGCATGTTTCCGTTGAAGCATGTGTTAAGGTGATGATACACAGGGCAACTTTTTGAGCAATGTTGCCGTCAACGGGCATTCAGATGAGACACAGGGCCCACGACCGATCTAAGTTATCCAGATAGAAATGTATTGCCCATTTTCAATGGGAAAGCGCCCAAGCAACAATCGCTCGGCAAGACTGCCCAGCAACATTGCTCAAAAAGTTGCCCTGTGTATCATCACCTTCAGTCAGTCACTTTGTGTATGTGTGATCTCACCATCGTGTCTTTGACCTCCAGGCTGTGACCCTCACTCCAAATGGTGGTCGTCGGTGGCCGTGGTGGTCATTAACTGGCTGCAGGGCGATGACGTGGCGGCGGAGAGATTGTACCCAGCGGTGGAACACTTGCCCCTCAGCCTTCAGTCCGCTGAGTGAGTGACATTTGACACGGTCTCCAGGAAACTTCAGCGTTATTGAAACGCTTTTCAATAGCTGCGTCCTAATGCCACTCTCAGGTTTTACTTTAAAAAACATCATTACCACAAGTAAATAAAGATGAAATTGGTTGAAAAGAGATTGCACGAGTTATCAGTTGCCCATCAGAGTGGTTTTCCTGGCGAATCAGCGTTTTGTTGATACAGCGCAGTTTATCTTTCCACCGGCCGTCCGGGAACAACGCTTCATTTGGTGTGCCCTTTGTGTGGGTTTATTGCTTTTAGCTCGGCCTGTGCTAAACACATCTTGTTTGTGTTGCAGGAGTCCGCTGCCCAAAGCCTGCCTTAACACTTTTAAAGCGGTGCGCTCCCTGCTGGCCAAACCTGGGAGTTACCAGCTCAGCCTCAGCTACTGCGAGAAAGCCAGCGGCCTGTTCAGAGACAGCCTCAACCTCGGCCCACACTGCACCAGCAACACTCTAGACAAGGTAATGGCACACTTCGGGTAGGAGTCGTTTAGATTCGCATTGGTTTGGCTGCGAGTTTGCGGTGTGTGTTTTGTCTTGGACAGGGCTGTAGTGCATTGTAGTTGCATTGCATGTGCTTCAACTGTGCAATGTTCCTGCAGTGCAATACAGAGCTGCGCCGCAGTGCCTCTCCTGAACACACGTTTTTAAACGACTGGTGTCAAGATGATGTATGAAGTCACTTCTCCTCAAGTTCACACAGGTGTTGTGGTAGGACTTCATCATATTGTCTATGGACATGTTCAAATGATGTTTGACAACCACAAACCAGTGTCGTTTATATAGTATTATAGTACTTATTTATATTTTGAATGTAGCTATTTATTTATTTTAATTTTAGTTCTGTTTTAATAATTTGATGTGCTTTTGTCATTTTTTTTATTATTAGTTTTTATATTTCTATTTAGCTTTAGCTTGTTTTTTTTTAAGTTTCAGTTTGTTTGAATGATTTTAGAACTTCAACTTATTTCAGTTAGTCTACCATTTCCAATTTTCATTTTTTCCATCTAATATTTGTATTTTAATTTCAGCTTTATTTCAGTTAACACAACCATTTTTTTAAGGTTTTAGTAAACGATAACAACACTAGCACAATGTGTCACAATGCTTTTTGTCTTCATTTTGAACAGTATCTGTTACATTTTTCAAGTCAAACTTTGTTTACTGGATGGATGGATGGATGGATGGATGGATGTTTTAACCTAATTTTAATGGTTTTAACATGCTAAAATATAGTTTAACAACACATTAAAATGTTCTTTATTTGAGCTTGTTGTTGTTGCTGTGTGACACACACACACACACACACACACACACACACACTCACACACACAGATGGTATTTGAGCTCTCAAACACAAATATCTTAAGGCTTTCCTCTGGAATGAAGCAGCATGTGTGTGTTGCAGCTGGTGCAGTTGCTGCTGTGTGATCTGCTGTTGGTGACGCGCACTAGCGTGTGGCGGGAGCAGCAGGTGGTGTCCCAGCAGAGCTGTCCGACGGCCGCCTCGCCTGTGGAGCTGCAGGGCTTCCAGCAGGACCTCAGCTCCCTCCGCAAGCTCGCTCAGAGCTTCAGACCGGCCATGCGCAGGGTGAGACCGAGTCCACACCAAACAACACACCTGCTCAAACTTACACCTCCAGTTCATTCAAATAACAAATGTTCTATTGAAGACGTACAACTTGTCCTGGGTCAGGCAGTACGACCGAAATATTCTTTGACCATCAAACGCTACATACCATGTTTTCACCCATCCTCTAGCTCAGATAATTAATGATTTTAATTAAAAAAATATATTTCTGATACATATTCACCTGCTTAAATCATTGCTTAAAGTGTGCTTGGTGCACACTTGTTCAGTAAGGAAGTACAGATATGGATCTTGCATACTAGGTTTAACTGTTGTTCTCTAGCATAGGTTTATTTGATTGCCTGTTTAACTCAATGGTTGTTTCTCTCTCTCTCAATTTTCAATTCAATTCAAAGGGGCTTTATTGGCATGAAAGTTTTTGAAACAATGTTGCCAAAGCATATACAAAATATACAAATAAAATATATACGTAATATATACAAACATAATAAAACAGTTATATGAACAATAAGAAAAAACAAACAAAAAAAAAAACATATAGTAATAACTTTACTATATATAAGTTATGAAACTTAACACAATGTTTGGATATATTTGTGTGTCGGTCACTCACTGCCCCTCAGGTTGTGGCATGTTTGTACATATTGGGCAGCAAGATAAGTTCTGTCTCCTTCTCCCAGGAGAAAGTTTAATTTAGAAATTTCATTCAGGTCTTTGAAGTTTGCGATTATATGGTAAAATTTGTTAAAGTAAAGGTTCCTTGTGTCTTTGAACGCTTCACATTGTAGGAGAAAGTGCATCTCTGTCTCAACCTCACCTGTCAAACAGTGATCACACGTTCTGTTTTCTTTTGGTTGCCATGATTTTTTGTGTCTTCCAATTTCAATTGCCAATTCTCTCTCTCTCTCTCTCTCTCTCTCTCTCTCTCTCTCTCTCTCTCTCTCTCTCTCTCTCTCTCTCTCTCTCTCTCTTCTCTCTCTCCCCTCTCTCCCCTCTCTCTCTCTCTCTCTCTCTCTGTGTCTCTCTGTGTCTGCAGTTGTTCCTGCATGAGGCCACAGCTCGGCTGATGGCGGGCGCCAGTCCAACACGCACACACCAGCTCTTGGACCGCAGTCTGCGCCGCCGCACACCTGGAAGCAGAACAGGTGATTTCTGTTCACTGAGCCGTGCCAAGACCGCTCTCGCTCTAGCTTCTTTTCTCGTCACTTATGTTCATTTAAAATGTCTTTGTTTGAATAGAATTGTTTACATCAGAGAAGTGTGTGTGTGTGTGTGTGTGTGCTGGGCAACGATTAATCTCCAAATTAAAAGTTTGTGTTTACATAATATATGTGTTTGTATTGTGTATAATTATTTTGTATATATAAATACACACACATGCATATATATATTTAAGAAAAATGTGTTATTTTTATATAAAATATTTACATATAATGTAAATTATGTATAAATATATATACTATATATATATACATGCAAATATCTCTTAAATATATACATGTATGTGTGTATTTATATATACAAAATAATTATACACAATACAAACACGTATATTACGTAAACACAAACTTTTAATTTGGACGCAATTAATGGTTGCCCAGCACTAATACATACATACACACACACACAGACACACACACACACACACACACACACACACACACACACACACACACACACACACACATAAATATCAAACAAACATTTCTACTCTGATGTAAACAATTCTATTTTTTAACAAAGATAAATGGAAAAGGTTATATATATATATATATATATATTAGTAAAACTGTTTTTGTTTTTTTATGCATTTATATAATGTATAATCATATTATATATGATATATTATTTTCCAGTTATTTATTATTATTATTTTCAACAATTGGTAAATAAAAAATGCGCAGCTCACAAAATTATTAATTGCTGGTTTAATTTGAATCACTTCATCATTCAATTTAAAGAAATTAAAATCATGTATTGTATTGCAGTTACTAATAAAGTCATCAGCCAATAGGCAAGTAACCCAGTTAACATTGAGTGTTAGTTTTGCACCCTTCTTACGTTTAGTGTGTGTGTGTGTGTGTGTTTCGCAGAGGAGTGTGAGACTCACCCAGGCCAGCGTGAGCAGGCAGAGGCCGTGATGCTGGCGTGCCGTTATCTGCCCCCCTCCTTCCTGTCCGCCCCGGGCCAGAGGGTGGGCATGCTGGTCGACGCCGCACGCACGCTGGAGAAACTGGGCGACAAGCGCACCCTCCACGACTGCCAACAGATGATCATCAAACTCGGCAGCGGGACGACCGTCACGTCCACCTAGCCGACTACACACCAACACACAAGAGCACTTTTACAAACACACCCCAACATCTCTCCATTGAGAATCAACACGCTCTTCATTTCAGCCCTCAGTCAGTGACATCCGGGAACGCAAAGACATCGTCTTTAGTTTTTCTCCCCGACAGTTCACGACTGCATATCCAATAACAAGACGCACGGGACCCCATTCTTGACATTTCTGATATGAAATTAGCTATTTAACTTATTTATACGCCCTACACAAAGATTGAACGGAAGGTATTTTTATTATTCCATTTCCTCTGTGAAACGATGCACTGCGAGCGCTGACTTTGGCCACGAGATGGTGTTTTGGTGGGGTGACGCCGGTCCAGTGGGTGCTTGAATTGGACATGTATTGTAGAGCTTTGCTTTACCGTTAGCACCTTTTGAGAGAAACGAACATTACGATAGAGGGGAAAAAAAAGTGCTTCTCTCAACCATGAGTTGAATAAAGTAGTTCCTACTTACCTGTTATTGCCTGGGATGAATTCTGCATATTGATTAGAGAAAATTAAGGCTTTATAAAAGTTCTTTCTTTGTATATATTTTAACGGAGTGTATTTATGATTCGTCTGACGCTGTAGGTGAGCAGTATTTGAAGAGGGGTTGATGGTCCATTTTGTCGTGCTGCTGAACATGAACCGGTTTGAATGATTTGAAGTAGTCGGCAGAAGAAGAAGAAAACAAAAATACGGTTTCTACCTGTAGCCACAGTATGTTCACTGGATTTGTGTCCATTTGCACTTTTTAGTGAGTGGGCTGCACAGTCACCCACAGACAAAAAGAGCCCACCGTTTGCCATTGAATCCACTGTTTAATTCGTGTTTCCAACCAGTTTGGTTGTAAGTCTTCCATTGGAGTCGGTATATCCAAATAATTTTCAATGAATGTCATTGAAGAATTGATCATAAAGCAAAGACATCAGCGTTAACATCTTTATCCAAAGATAAGATTTGACACCTGCAGCTCTTGTTAGGGAGAGAACCATATTTATATTTCATTTCTAGCCACAGTTATGTACGAACTCTGATTACTAGACATATTTTATATCCGCAGTAACCATGAGATCTGCAATTGACATTCATTACTTGTACGCTAACTTTTCTGTAGTGCTTGTGATCAAGTCTCAAAGATGAAATGTTTAAACTTGCAGATATGGTATATCATATATTGTCTTCTATTTGATTTATTCTTAAGATTGTAAATAAAAGTCTTTTGTAATGAAATACTGATGACTCTTGATGTTATGGGCAAAACCTGATTACCATAGAAAATATTTTTTTGTGAGAAAACAGAAATGTATTTTAGTGTAAAATGTCTGAGGGCGTGTTATTCAGGAAGAATACCAAACTATTTTAATATCAAATAAATGCATTTCTTTAGAACTTTCTATTAATCAAAGAATTTTTTTGGGGAAAAAGGCATGGTTTCCACAGAAATCCTGTGGTTTTTAACATAGATAATAATCTGAATTTTCCTTAGCATCATATCATATCTGAATGATTTCTGAAGGATCATGTGACACTGAAGACTGGAAAATTCAGCTTGGATCACAGGAATACATCACATTTTACAGTATATCCAAATAGAAAACAAGTTATTTTAAACTGTAATTATATTTCACAATATTACTGTATTTTTGATCAAATAAATGCAGCCTTGGAGAACAGGAGACTTTTTTTTAAAGACATTAAAAAGTCTCGCTGACCCCAAGCTTTTGAACGGTGGTGTAATTCCAGTTAGTTCTACATAAATATAGTTCTAAAATTAGGATCATTTTGTGAATTCAAACCTCTGAGCTAAAATTCCAGTATCATATTTTTGCCATAACTGTTGAATAACACAATTTACGACAGTGACAAACATTTAGACGAGTCAGTTTCCTAATAAAGGTGAATTTTAACCAAGGCTTATAAACTGTGTTCTCAAGATGGGTGTTTTATATAAATAACAGTGAAAATGTTTCATGCTATGCGTGTGTACATGCGGAAATTTATTTTGAAAAATAAATAAAAAAACAGAAATATTTAGAGTAAAAAGTGTTGTTTTTATATACTTTTATACTTTTTAACATTCCTTTGATAGTCTACTAGAAAATATATAAATCTACTAGAAAAGATATGCTTTATTTATTAACTTAACTTTTTTTTAACAAGATATTAATATATGAAAATTAGTATATGACCGATATGATGTAAAAATTAAAGGTACACTATTGTTTTTTTTTTTTTTAACTGTCAAAATTAACTATTAAAAATAATGAGTAAATACGTCATCAGTCCTTCATCCAAAAGGTGTTTTACCCTGATTCACTATGGTAAGCCTATTATAAGTGGTTTGGACCTATAGCTTGATGTTTTTCATGGTAAATAATAATAATAATAATAATAATAAAAAATAGAAAAAAAAATATCGCAACAAAGAAAACCTGGAAACAACATTGGCTCGGCTTTTCGGAGAGAATAAGGGATTTGAAATGTGCAATGCGATGCAGATATGGCGTTTTTACAGCTCAACAGGTGAGTTATTTTATTGAACAGATAATTTGCCATGGTAAAACATTATCAATTGAAGGGTCGTTTCATTATGGTTGTTGTTGCCCTGCTTTTATTTTCAAGGAAGTACCGTGTCTATTAATGTGAAAAGCTAAAATACTTAGCTTGACAGCCTGATATCCTTTCTATATAAACTGGTTATATCTCTTAAGTCGAGTACTGAATGTTTTATGAACAGTATGATAATCATATTAATCCGCAGAGCCGAAGCACAACCAAAACAAGGTCCTTCCGCAACATGCACGCAGTTTTGTTTTTAACCACTAGAGGGCTTACATACACCTGGTAGAATATTCCTGTCATGCAGGAAAAGTATAATTTCTAAAATAAATTCCGAAAGTCATGTGTACTGCTGGTGGGTGGGTGATGAGATGTGACGAACTCTTTAACTTCAAATAGAATGGGTTTGTTTCTACCTCGCTAAACCAACAGAAGCCCCAGCAGAGTAAATAAAGGTGTTAAGAAAGCAAGAAGGCATGGATCCGTTACTGTATGCCTCCAGATGTAATTTCAGACCACTGGCTGTGAGACAGAGACATCTTTAAGGATAATAGCACTGAATTACTTTGCGTTGAGCGCCAACAAAGACGCACGAAAACAAAACAAAACGTGATTTTGATCTCAATTCCAAAGACATCTGTTCATGTTCACACATCTATTATATTTCACTGCAGCGTTACATGAAAAGAAAATACCAAACACACAGAAACTCTGCAATATGAGCTGTGGACAAACACAATTCCAAAAACAGTCCTTTTAATTCATTGTTTTAATAACTTTTGTAAGCAATAACATATTTGTTTTATAGAAAATAAACATCTCTAAGAAATACTATACACAATTATAATAGTACATCACATCTTACATTTAAACAGCATCAAATACTTATATACACAATTACTTAGAATTAGGAATCAAATAATTACGTGATGGTTCTGTCATCTCTATGCGCGGTCTTACCTGTAATACTGCAGTGAAGTGAAGCATATAATACTGTATGTTAGTCACATATACATCTGATTAAATGACTATGGATTCTCATGATCAGATTATCACGTTGTCTTCTGCATCGTTTCACCAATTACATGAACAGAAATGTAAAATCTGTTTGTGGTATATGGATCTCTTCAGTGTGCTGAGGCTTTCGTAAGCTCAAAGTTCATCCAAAATTAAAATTTTGCCATTATTTCTTTTTTGTTGTTTTTTTAAACTCATATGACTTTCTTTCTTCATTTGAGTGATTTAGAAGAATGTCCAAGCTGCCCTTTTCCACAAAGTGAACGGGGACTCGGTTTGTCAAGCTCCAAAATAAAATAAAAAAAGTATCATAAAAACATGTTCGAAGAGTGCTATATTCCAAGGAAAATTTTATTTAAATGTGCTGTTGCTCTACAATATGGCATTTTTGTTTGTTTCACAGAAGAAAGAAAGCCATAAGGGTTTTGAGAAAATGATGACAGAATTTTAATTTTTGTTTTCTAATTCTGAGAAGCTGATACACATAATACGAACGCAGTGTTGGGGAAAGTTACTTTTAAAAGTAATGCGTTACACCTTAAAAAGTAACTAATTGCATTACTTTTTATGGAAAGTAATGCATTACATTACTTTTGTGTTACTTTTTTTTTTTACCTGGGCTGGGCTTGCTTGCTTGTTTATTGATAACAAAAAAAGTTATATTTTTGGCTAATCTAAAGGTCCTTTCTCACCAAAAACAAAAATGAAACGGATAAGCTTCAGGCTGAAGGAAATGCAAATGCAGTCAATAAATAGGAAAACAAAGTAACTTGCATTACTTATTTGAAAAACGAGCTCAGATATGTTGTTGCAAATTTAAAAGTAATGTGTTACTTTACTAGTTACTTGAAAAAGTAATCCGATTACATAACTCTGATTACAATGCGTGACCCCCCAAACACTGTACGAACGCAGGATATTTTTCCATCCGGATGCACTGATGGACATCTCAGTGATGCTGTTTTGTCTTCAAATGCACATAAAAATAAGCCTACACTTGGAGTAGCAGTATATTAAAATAATGCATTTTTTTCCGCATGATATCAGAATATTTAGACCTGTAAAGCACAGCATGTACATTTTTTTTTTCTTTTTTTCTTTGTAACATGTAAGTGTCCATTGAAATACATCCAGTGTTGCATGACATCTTCAAATTTCAATCCCCCTTCCACAGCGGAAGCAGGCATGTGCCAACCAGCGCTTGGGGCAGCAGGCCAAATCCACCACCAGGTGTCCCCGACTGATAACATCCGCTCCAGAATACGGAATAAAATGGAAGAATGGCACATTCAGATTCATAACAAAAGTGTCTTTCCCTTTTTCAGCTTTTGGTCACGAAGGTTCTTCTGTTTGAGCCGGGCCGGATGGATTCGGAGATGATCTGATCTTGGGTGAGTATTGCTACAGTATTTTTGTGCTTCGACTGAAGCCCCAGATTTTCTCTGTGTCCACAGCAACTTGCAGCACACAGGCAAACGCATGTCCTTGTTCTACTGCATAGCTGACATTCACCAGTCTTCATGCGCCGGTATACATTACAACGCCTGAAAAACAGATCCGTTTGAAATGCGTAAGAGTGGAGAAAGGCTTGCTGAAATATTCCTCATTCATATACATTATTAAGCCACCTCATATATCTCAATGTATGGATTTCTCCATTTTTAAAGACGGAAGTCATTTTAACAATATCACAGTTATTTCACTATTTAGCTTTCCAGGTGTTCATTTTTCCTTACTCCAATGGAAATGCTACAAACAAAACATGTTTACTTGGGAATATTGTGTCATTTTATGTTTTACTGCATCCCCAATATTACTTTCCATACTTTGAGTCTTATGTAATATACCTTTAACAAACATGACATCATCATCCAGGAAGTGACATCATTTTGGAGGGAAAACAACAGCACAAATAACAGTAAGTATAAGGAATGGATTTAATGAATTCTTTGTTAATTTGATATTCATTTGTTTCACTTGGAAACATTCCATCTGTTTGATCATTTCAACATCAGTCTGATATATACATTTGAAAAGATGTTTTAAAATGTCCAAATGAGCCTCCTTCATGAAAAGTTGATTACTTACCACAGAGCAATGGCTAACTAGCTTGTTATTTCTGATTGATTTATTCATAACAAGATATTAACCAAAACTTATCGGATGACTGACGTAAAGACCATGGTTGTTGATATAATGCCGAAAAATGTGATGTACTCAAATTTGCTGAAATTAAATGAACTAAGTTTACACAATAATAACTAGTAATAATATTTTACAAAAATGTTTAATATACTATAAGCTGCATTGAGTTGGGATCGGAATCGAAAATAACACTGCAGGACCGTTTCCTAATTGCGCTGACATGGATGTTATAGTTGTTTTATGTATCTCTCCTCCTCCGCAGCTTTTCATGCTGTTGCTCTCGTTCTCTTTCCCTCCTCTGCTCTGGGTCCAATCTCTCGCTTTCTCTCTGATCTCTGAACTAATCCTTCTGCTTTTCAACGCTGGTAATCAGTATCTCTCTCACAGCGCGATTTAACCGCAGCCCTGGTTACAGTGTTTGCAGGACTGCATTGATATTCATCACGTTCTCGTGTTCCAAACAAACGTCTTAGTTCAACGCTTAAAGGGACAGTTCACACAAAAATGAAAATTCTGTCATTAATTACTCACCCTCTTGTCGTTCCAAACCGTAAGACTTTCGTTCATCTTCAGAACACAAATGAAGATCTTTCTGATGAAATCTTAGAACTTCCTGTCCCTCCATTGACACTCTACCCAACTACCATTTTGATGCTTCAAAAAGTTCATAAATAGATTGTGAAACCAATCCGTATTAATTTAGCGGTTAAGTCCAAATTTGCTGAAGAGACTCAATCACTTTATATGATGAACAGAATGAATTTAGGCTTTTATTCACATATAAACATTCATCAACTCACACATCAGTTGTGGTAAACTGAAGCTCAAGCATGTTCGCTTGACATGCGAGAACCAATGAGGTTCATTCTCATGTTACGCAGCATGTTTGAGCTTCAGCAAGAGCCAATGAGGTTCATTCTCATGTTACGCAGCATGTTTGAGCTTCAGCAAGAGCCAATGAGGTTCATTCTCATGTTACGCAGCACGTTTGAGCTTCAGCAAGAACCAATGAGGTTCATTCTCGTGTCACGCAGCACGTTTGTTTATGTTCGCTGATCAATATTTATATGTGAATAAAAGCCTAAATTAAATCTTTTCATCCTATAAAGCGATCAAGTCTCTACAGAAAATTTGGACTAGACTGCTCAATTCATATGGATGAGTTTTACCATCTCTTTATGAACTTTTTAAAGCTTCAAAACGTAGTTGCTTAGTTGTCAATGGAGGGACAGAAATCTCTCCAATTTCATTAAAAAGATCTTCATTTGTGTTCTGATGAACAAAAGTCAGGACAGGAGGGTGAGTAATTAATGACAGAATTTCCCTTTAACTTAGAATCTGTTTACATCTGGTGTTAACACCGTTCTCGGTTAACTTTGGATGTGCTTCACATGATCTGCCTCATATGTACAGGTGGCTTTTCCAGGTTTAAAATGTGAACTTTGAACATTGTTTATTTTATTTAAGAGAATCTCTTGACCTACACTGATGGAACGTCTGCCATGACATCATTGCAACATTTGCTTTTGTGTTCTTTTTCTTACAACTAGTTGCATACTGAATTGTGATTGGCCAACTTAATATGAGATGCGTGCCGAGTGTCAGTAACAATGTCAAAACGGCTCTGACGCAGAACCTAAATTTACCCAAAACTTTAACAATATTCTTTTGTTGCCTGACTAGAACTGGTATTACCTTGAGGAAATGCAAATGGAGTTTTTCTCATGCAAGAACAAGGGAAAGAACGGCATCCTTCTCTTGCCCTGCCTGCTGTGCTGCCCTCTTCGGCCTGACTTAAAGCTCTGCCTGTGCTGCTTTGCTGTTGTCATGTTCTCAAGCCACGTGAACCTAAAAGAGAGCTCGCCGCTGAGTGCGTGTGAGCACAGAGGAGAAGAGGAAGATGAAGAGGAGGTGGAGGAGATTTCCTAGGAGACCTGGACGGGGGTGGTATCTCTACCGCTTGCTTTCATTAAAGCGGCAAATTGGCATCCCAGAGACCCAAAGCCCTTAGATCCCCCTGCTGATGTGTGCTCTGCTTGTTCTGAACTTTCTCCTCTGCTCTGTTTGTCTGTCTGTTTCTCTCTCATTCTGTTCTCCTCTCCCTTTGTCGTGGGAGGGCGAAAAAGGAAGGGAGGGGTAGAGCTGGAGAGAGGAGGGTGGGGTGTTTTGATCTCCATCCAGGTTTTGCCTCACGGTCTCAGACAGGAAGCTGCTGAATATCATTTTTCTTTCTCGCTTTCTACCATGCCCATTTTCTCAGTCTTTCTAGTTCAGTCTATCACTTTTCCTTTCTCTCTCCCTGACCTACCTCAGTTGTAGTTCACAGATTGCCTGTAGGTGGCGAATACACAAGCAAATGCAACAGTATAAAAACGAAGAGGCATGTGAAACTAAGCTAAGGTGAGCATTACTAATATTTGCCTGGTTTCACAGACAATGTTTAAGACTAGTCCTAGACTAAAAAGGCATGTTTGAGCTGTTTTAACTGAAAGCTACTTGCACTGACATATCTTTAAAAATGGTTTTGTCTCAAGATGCACACCAGTTGTTTTTTTCCTACGGCACATTTATAAAAAGCTATTTTAATCTCCTATTTGAACTAAGGCCTAATCCTGGCTTAATCTAAGCCCTGTCTGTGAAACCAGCCCTACATTTCTTAATACAAACCCTAAGTATTAAACTTTGGCGACTTGGCGTGAAACTTGACGTATTGTTTATGTTTTACAAATATAAATTATACCCCAAGTGGTGTGGAATTTCTCTAAAATTTTATGATTAATTTGTGGTTTACGTCGCTCAAATAGAGCGCTTAGCCAGCTACAGAGAAACTGGTAGCCAGGCAACAGACGAGTGACCAATTCTGAGTTGTGACATCACTTTACGGATTCTACCAGCACGAGAATTCCGGGCCGAGAACGGTTTGTAATCATTCCGTGCCATACCAGGCTCAAGTGGAAACAACTGGAACCGTTCCTTAACATTCTAAGAGCCGCTCGCCGCGACGGTGGAATCTTTCATTTTTAGGATTAGGAATGTGCAAAATCAGTATGAGATTTGTTTTGTTTTTTTGGAGGAGGAGGGGGGGGGGTGGCTTTCTGCTTCATGCAAGAGCCAAGACCTTGAGTGAAAAATGTGTCTGGTCCCGATCCAGTAATAATCATCAGGCAGCACTTCTAAATGTCTTCTCTTTTTTCTTCTCTTTAATGTTTGTGGCTCCTAAAGGGGAACAAGGAGACTGAGAGAGCCTAGAATGTCTAATTAACATCCCTTCACTAATTTCTGCTGTCAGTGGTGAGCTGCACAGTCAATAGCAGACAGATAAGGGTGAGATATGCTCAGGGCTCTTCTGCTGCCCTGAGAGATGGTGCTGATGAGGAACTGTGCTCTGCTGTCTAGTTTCACTCCTTGCTGTTGTTTTGGAGGTGGTAGAATGTAACAAGGACACTGAAGTTCATGATACAATGTCTTTTAGATCAGAGATGTCCTTTGCTGTGTGCAAAACCAATTCACCTGCTTACCTTGTGATCTGGACACCTAATGGAGAAGGTTTCTTCTTGAAACGTGCAGCCTGGAAAAAGAAAAAAAGGGAAGAATCAAAGGCATAAATTAGAAAATGCCATTGAAAACGCAATACAAGATCAGCTTGCACTTTTGTTTCTGACTAGACCCATCTCCAGTGGTGTAGCCACCACTTTCTGATGGCAATTTCTGATGGAAAAGAGCAATGCATGATGGAGGGAATCTAGTCTCAACCTCGGATGACATGCCACGGAGCATTCATGGATTCATCTGGTGCATATTGTCTAGAGCTGACGATATCTGCCACTTCCAGTTGAGTGCTAAAAGGGAATAAATAGTCTACTACTAATACAATTGTAGTAGGTAAAGTAGATATCATCACGTTTGCCTACAGCGTAAGAGGTGAAGTACTTAATAGAAAAATTATTCTCTCAGCACCGTTGTCAGATTTACCTACATCTAAACGTCACAGAAAATCATAAAAAGTATAATTGGTTGTTTTTACTTGTTGGTCAGAAACTTTCTGTCATGCTTTAAGTTGATATTATGAAAGTATGGTTTGGGAGACGAAGGGTGTGTTCACACTTGGCATGTTTGGTAAGATTAAAACGAACCCTGGTGTGATTGCTCTGTTAGTGCGGTTCATTTGAATAAGTGTGAACGCTGCCGTCTGAACCCTGGTGCGCACCAAACAAGCGGACCGAGATCGCTGAAAAGATGGGTCTCTGTCCACTTCCAAACGAACTCTGGTGCGGATGGACTGAAAAATTAATGCAAAACAGACCAAAGAAAACAACTAAACAAAAACGGGACATGATGGCACAATATGCGACCCTAAAAAGGACAGAATGCTCAAGCACACCTGTTTTTTCTCGTCATAGTCGTGATGTTGTCCATCTCAGTTCGGTACAGGTATCAGAACCGCGTCTCCTTGCAGCAGATCTTGGTATGTGTGTGTGTGACGGAGGGATTCCTGCCACTGTTTTGTCTCATTTACACATTTTATAAACTCTTCATGAGTTCTCAGCTGGTCAAAATACCATCAAATGTACACACAGTGTACACACATTTAGCCCAGCACACAGCATTGTTTTGGGTTTTCGGTAAATATACGTAATAAAAGCCGACCAATCTGATTGTGAACATATCCCTATGTCTTTAGGTTTGGTATCTTTAGGTTCGGTGTAAAAATGCCTATGTGAACGCTAAGCGGACCAGGACTAAATGTTTTTAGTCCCAAGTGTAAACACACCCTCAAAGGACTAGTAATTATAGATACCCAAGTATATATAATTACTAGTGTACTGGTCATTTGATTTTCTACTTAAAAAGAAATGAGAAATGTTTTTTTTTTAAAGAGAATTAAGAGATTTTTTCGTATTTTTTGGTTCATGGGTAGAAACATTAGTTTATGCTTTAATATTTGTTTCACATAGGCGGCCCTGAAACACCACTTTCAAAATTAACTCAATTAATTTTCAATAGGAGAGACGCGGCAGGCGAACCAAGCTTGTTCACGAGAATCCTGCTGCGTTGTCATGTACTAGCGGCACTTAGGAAACTAGAACTTTTAAGAAAAAAAAATCTATATTTTCACGGCTGATGAATGTTATTGACAAATCAAAGATGGCTTTATTTATACCCAATAAAACAGCATTTGGCTTTTATGTGATCTAAAACAACATGGAGGAAAGTAGGTCTATGATAATACTCGCGGTTGCTGATTTTAGTGTACTCATTTTATTCTCTAATTCTCATTTTATCTAAGAAAAATCTCAGATGCAACATGTTTTCACTCCCCATTACAAGCAACAGCAAAATTTATTATTTAAAAAAATAATAATAATAATAATAAAACTTTGCTTTAGTTTTTTACTGTAATAATTAGTCTACTGCAGTGTCTTAAGGCCCAATTATAGGTTGAACTTTGGAATTATGAACTGAAGCATAATCATATTAATGCCTACTATCGCTCTTCCAGATCATTTAAAGTCTTCTACATAGGATATAGTTAGGGAAAAGCCCAACTAGTAAAATGTGTATAAGTTTATTGAAAAAAAACAAAAAAAAAACACTTTAACTAATGTAAGTACCTCATCATAAATTATATCCTCCGCTGAATCAAGCCACGCATCGCATCTTGTTCTTCCTCTGAGGTAAATTTAAAGCTTAGGCTATTCTTCACAGTGCGAATTATTCCAAAAACGATGAAAAGTAAGCTTGGTGATGGGGATGCTTACATGTTCACATGTACCATATGAATAGCTTGCTGCATATATTATAATCAGCTCAGACGGGAACAACTGTACCTCTCATTGGTTTTTATAGATTACATGATCAGAAAATTTGAATCAAAATATTGAATCAAACTTTCAATAGACATGTCTCGTGTCTGTGAGGCAAGTATTCGCTGAGTTTCGGTTCATTTTTGTGTCGCGTTTCAGAAAGTTGTTCTGGACGGAGACAGAGATGGCAGAAAGTGCACTTTGTTTTCTTTTTTTTAACAAAATCATTATTGTGAGTGTATATTAATAAAAGTAGACTTATGTCTTACTCTTATCTGTATGACCAAAAATGACGATGTTATTTGATGGTTTTTTTTCCCCTGCTGTTACCAGGAAACAATGCAAGAGATCATGCCGGCGCCTCCGCCTACCCGAGAAGTGTGTTGTTGTGCTCTAAACAAGATGTAGGCTATTGGCAACAAATATATGCCAAACAGTATGAAGAAACGTTGTTGTAACTAATTTGCAGAGCAGTATATCAGATGAACTCTTATTCTGCGTGATAGGAAAGGCAGTATACAAAAGAGAGAATGAGTTGAAAGGGGGCATTTCAGGGCCGCCCACACATGCAAAATATAATATTAAAGTATAATCTCATTTTTTACCCATGACAATCTAGCTTAAATTTTATCATTATTAAGTAGAAAATCAAATGACCAGAAGGTACACGGAGCGACCTGCTTGCATACCCTGTTTTGTTTCTACAGAGCTTCATGTGGAGTGGAGGGTGGAGTCTTTGGATGGACAGTAAATATTGTAGACAAACAAACAGCACATTTCAATATGTCAGAACTCTTACCCATCTCTTTGGCGCAGACATAATGGTACCTCTGTGTACAGCTCTTCCAGCTGCAGCAGATGGAAGCTCCTTCCCCTTGGCACCTGGAGCATTTCTATGATGAGACAGAAGGCCTGAGGAGCTTCTCTCTAAATTATCGACTCTTTCCTTCACAGCCCCCTGAGCCACCACAAGTTGCAGATAATATAGTGTAACTAATATAATGCTATGCCCACTAGACTCAAAGTATATTATTAGTATCATTATCATTATTATTATTTGGTTCTTTTTGCGTATTAATCATTGCAATGTTATATTACACTGTTTGGAATGGAACCTTAATATATTGCTTACTGTTTAATGTGTACTAATTTATGAAAATAGTATACTGTTTCATACAGTAGTGAGCTACATCTCAGAAATACATTTGTTTTGATTTTTTTTTACATAATTATGTGTAAAAAAAAAAAAAAAAAGCGAATAAAAAAAGTATTTTGTTGGTGTCTAGAAAGAAGTCAAGATGATATCACAGTTGACTTTGTTTCCAGTTGAATTGTGGTGGGATACAATGTGGTGTATATAGTTATTTCTGAGTATGCTATTCCAGACATGTTCTGAGATGTGCTCTTGTGCTTGTCTCTTTTTAACAGTACAGGGAGTTATTAATGTAGGGTGTTTAATATAAATGAAACACTTACTGCATTTGCAGATTTCTGAACAGCCTCCTTCAGCCCAAAGAGTTTGCCTGCTACCAGGATTATGCCTGTGGTCCAGACAGCACAAGCTTCATGAGCCCAGTGCTCTTTCGCCTCAGCCTCCATCTGCAATCGCTGCAGAGCCATTCCACTGCCCTCCTCACCAGCAGGGGGAGAAGCTCCACTAAGTCTGCTCTGCAACTGCAGCAGTTTTTTGAATCTCATCCGCAAGGTGGGGCGGGTTCTTAACGGTTCCCTAATTGCCCTTTTCCCCCTCCTGGGATGCCAGCTGTGTCCTTCATTTGCACTATCTTGATAGGCGTCCTTCGCACATGCACTCTGTGAGTTGATCTGCTCTGCGATGCATCTGACCTCTGTTTCATTTGCACAGTTGCTATTTTGCCTAAAATCATTCCTGTGTGTTGAAGACAGCATTTTTCGTGGTATGCAGTCCTCAGGATAATAGGGGCCGCACAAGTCCCCAAGCTCTCTGTAATTTGCTGGCTTTCCACATAGGCAGCACGTTAGACACCTTTCAATTAGACTTTTGTTAACTAAGGGCCCCTGGAGCATTACTGAGGAGTTTGATACTGCCTTGGTAACAGTGACTAGATTTTTCAGTTTAGCTGCACACTTTTTTCTTGCCTGGCTGAGCATCTGTTCTTCCTCAGGCCTGTTGATGATGGTACAAAGAGATGCTAGCTCCAAAGGGCTGTCAATGTGTACATATGGTCTGAAAGAACATTTGCCATCTCCTAGTGCTGGATGCAAGTCTGATAATGTCCCCTTCACTGTTGGGGGGAGATCATTGCTGCATTTTGTCTTGATCTTAGGTCTCCTCACTACAACTTTGAGGACATTCAGAACCTTTTTTTTCGGGCCAGCCTTTTTTTTTCCCTTTACTTTGTCATCTTCTGTTTGACTTGAGAGTTCCTCCTGTTTCTTTTTGAGTGATGGCCGCCTGCCTCGTTTGGGTTTTATTTGTGGTAAGCAAAATTCTGTTGGTGGCTCCTCATACTGTGTCTGTTCACCTGTTTCTGGTAAAGAGAAGGAGGGTGGAGGTGGGGGTAATATATCAGTCTGGTTAGGCTCCTGTTTCTCAACAGTGGGGATGCTTTCTTGTGGTTCAGTGCCTTTTCTTCTCCTCTTTCGTTGCTTCAGATGCATCTCGTGGTTGTTTTTAATGGCTCTCTGTTTGGCTAGTCTTGGTGTGTTGATAACTAGGCTCCCGGCCTCCAGGGCTACATCTGGTGCATCGCTGCTCTCTACGGTGGCCCACGTTCTCCTCTTTTTCCGTGGAGTTTGAATTCCTGTGTTTTGGGTCTCTTGTGTACTTATTGTGCTTTCGCCCTCCATGTGAGTCACCTCAGGGGCGTTCATTGTCTCCTTCGGCTCTGGTACCTGTGGCACTGATTTTGATATTGATTCATCTGGTACAATGTCTGGTTGAATATTTAAAGGTTGCTTTTTGGACCCTGGGGATGTGATTTTCTGAACCATTGCCTCATATTTAAGTCCCCTGCCTTTCCGAGGAGGCAAATATTTGGTTTTAGTGGGACACTGAGGAGGTACAGAAGGCATGTCACTTATGTCATCGGTGGGAGGGTTATCAGCGGTTACAGTGGTGCTTACAGATTCTGCTTGCAAATGTTGTCCTCTCTTTCGCTTTCCCTTTGCAATACAGACTCCTGTGACTGTATCTAATGCGGGCTGCTGTGTCTTGACTTGACTCTCTTGCACACCTTTCTTCCTCTTTTTGGTGTCTGATGATGGTAAACTGTATTTTCTTTTGATGGAAACAATCTCTTCATTTGGTTGTTGAAGTGAACCTGTAGAGACATCCTTCTGCTTAGGTAATTCAAGATTTGAAGATTCGGTCTTACATGACTGATCCACAGTAACATTCTGTATTTGTGAGTGTAAGAGCATTGCTGAAGGTGTCTCATTTAATTTATCACTCTCTTGCTCCTTATCTTCAGTCAACTTTTCTTTTGTTTGTTTTCGTGATCTCAGCACCATGGACTTTTGATCTCTTGCTAAAGACTTTACACAACTGCTTTCTAGAGTGGACTCCAAAGTGGAACCCGCAGTTTCATCCTTAGTGGTGTCCACCACACCAACAAGTGTGTCCATAGTTAATGCTGTGCTCACATCTTGCAAAATAAGTTCATGTGTTTCCTTGGTAAGGTCTTTTGTAATCTGAATATTTTCATCTCGTTTTATTGATTTTATCTTGGAGGTGATGCCTCTTGGTCTACCTGGACCTTTAGTTACTGACCCCTCAATTGGCTTTGACTCTGTGGTGGTTTGACTTGGTTTTGGAACAAGCATTTCTCCTGGTGAAGCCCCAGGCTTTGAGCCTTGTTTAGAACCAGATTTTGGACCAGGTTTAGGACCTGGCTTTACTCCAGGTTTTGGACCAGGCTTTGCATTTTCTGTGGACCCTGTGCATTTTAAACTTAGTTTGGGACCAGGTTTTACACTAGGCATATTTTCAGGTTTAGGACCTGGTTTTGGACCAGGTTTTGAAATTGATATTGGACTAGGCTTTGGACCAGGTTTTATAATTGATTTTGGACCAGCCTTTGGACCTGGTTTTGGACCTGGCTTTACACCTAGTTTTGAACCTGGTTTTGGACCAGGCTTTGGACCTGGTTTCCTTCTCTCTTGAGGACAGACCTTTGGGCTACTTTGTGAACCGTAGGACCGAGTGCACATCCGCGATGGTAAACTCTCTGTCACAAGTTTCTGTGTTTGACTACTAATATTCTGGTGGGCAGTTTCCATCTGATCAGGAATAAGAGCGCTTTTGCTGGAGGGCATACTGGGATTTTGGGCAGAAGGTGGAGCACTGTCTCCTTCTACACTTAGCTGCCTTCTGATTCCTACACTTGAATGCATTGGTCTCCTCCTGCCCCGTGCATGTTTCTTACCGAACATTCTTGTATGTGCAGATGGGGCCAAAGGCTCTGGTTTGGCTGAGGGAGTCACTGCACTGGGACAGCTTATCCCCGGTTCCATATCCTCATCCCCTTTCTTGGGAGAGGGTGGGGTGTCCGCCCAAGATGGTGCAGAGTGCAGTATTGACTTGCCTGGCAACTGAGGAGAGTCAGGCTCCAGTACCTTTGCATCACTACGATCAATGTGATGATCCCTTGCCTGAGCCAAAGGTGTTGTTTTCTCATTGAGAGCTGAGAAGCCACTCTTGGCAGTGTGAGGCTGAGGTGCAATGTCACATATGGTTGACCTCCTTTCACTGCCTCTGTGTGGTACATCCTGGTTAAAGCTTTCTGCAGATTCTGTGTTGACTTGTGGCATGTTTCCCATCTCCTCAGATGTACTTGCTCTATTATTAATGACCTCCTCTGAGGTTGTCAGATTCTCCTTTTCATCTCTCACCTCAGTGGAATTATGGGAGAGGACAGGCGGCTGCTCCTCAAGGGTGTCCACTGGTCCCTCAGTGCATGTGAGGCTATCTACTGAATCCTCACTCTTTGAATTTTCTTCTTTATCTGGCAAATACAGATTAGTGCCTGAATTGCTGGGTGATGTTTTCACAAGCATTTCAACAGTGGTATGTGGCTCTGATTTGAAATGTTCTGATTTTATTTCTGTGTCTTCATTACATTTGTGATTGAGTTCAGAAAAACAGTCCATCTCTTCTGAGTTTCCTTTATCTAAACTGTATTTGTTTTGCAGACCTTGGTAAATATTTGTTTCTGTTTCATATGAGTAACCTTCCTCTAATACTGCTTTATTTATTTTATGAAATATAGAAGGACTTTTCTCATCCTCCAACCACTTCTCTTGCTTTTCAGTGACCTCCCCTTTGCACTCGTGGTCTGCAGACATCTTTCTTTGTCCAATTTCCTCTTCATCAACCATCCTCTCAGTCCATGCTGTCTCCTCAAAGTTCTCCTTTAGAGTACTCTCTGAACGCTTTATGTCTGGTGGTGAATTACTCTCTTGTTTCATAGGACTTGGAGCTGTTACACTGATGGGAGACCTCTCATCTCTAATGCAACAGAGAGAGCTGTTGGGCTCCTCTCCAGTCAATACTCTCTGTACTCTGGGGTCACAGTTGAGATTATCTTCAGAGGCTACACTCTGGAGACTTCGAACTGAGTCACCTGACCTAACGGATACATCATCAGCTGAGTTTAAGGAACAAGTGGACACTGTGTCAAGGCTGAGACGCGGGTGTGTCTGGGTGTGTGCTTGACCTTTGTCCTGACCAAAATAGTAATAGCTCCTGTCCATCTGCTCCTCAGTGCTGCTAGAGTATCCTCCCTCCTGTAGTTCTGCTGTCATGGACCTGGGAATGCTATATGCATCAGATGGAGGAGGACCATGTTGGTTATCAGGACAAGATGACTCTTCCATACCCTTTAACTGACCTCTATAGTCTTCTCCCTTTTTTGGATGGTTTCGCTTGCTGGTCTTTTTGTTAGCCATAAGGGCCTCTGACAGCAGCAGCTGCTGAACATTGTTAGAGATGTTTTCAACCTGAGATGTCAGGGCATTGAGGCTCCACAAACTGGGGTTGGACAGGAGCTTTTCCGAGAATCGTTCTTTCATGGAGCCAGAGTAGCTCTGGGACTGGTGGTTCACACTGGGTGATGAATGGGTATTAGGAGGCATCAACATATTTTGGTCTTGCAAACTTGTGGACGAGGAAGCTCCAGGATTAATGGGAGGTTGGCCATATTGGAATGAGTCAGGATTTGGCATTAAGGGGGATGGTGTAGAGTTATATGAGGGAGATCTTCCCACAGACCTTGCAGGTGAATGACTGGAACTTGGACTGCAGGTCTGGTAGTATTGTTCTGGTGACCTTACAGAAATGTCTGTAATGCAGTAGTTTTGCTGAGGCTGATTGTAGTGCTGGAATTTCTGAAGGTTCTCCTGTGTCCCAGACATTCCCTGCAGGGAGCCTTGTTCAAATCCAGATCTTGAGGGAGTTTGTTGATAACCATAATTATTCTGAGGCCTGTATCCACTCTGCTTTAGACTGCTGTGATTGCTGAGTTGTCTTCCGTACTGTGCATTAGTTGGTATACCATAGCCTTTGTAGCCATGTGGCATTGTATTACATTTCTCCATGTAAGATGATGAAGATGAAGAAGGGGGCTGCGAATGCTGAGGGAAATGGAGGTGGCCCTGTGGATACATTAAAGGAGATGGTGCTGGATTGGGTGGGAGGCCCTGTTGATGGGAACTTGTATAGGTTGTGGCAGAGGACTGGGAGGGGAGATGGCACTGACTTTGAGAGATAGCTAGCATGTTCTGCTCTAGGTACTGGGATGACCCACTGACCCCAGACTCCAGCCGTCCCACCATGTCCTGTTCAAATTGGGTCATCTGAGCTGACTCATCCCATTTTTGCTGCAAGTGACCTTCACTAATATACTGTGCTGTGTATCCAGGGCCCATGTGATTGCTGTAGCCAGCCTGCATGTGCTGGTTTGGAGTTTTGGCTCCTCTAAATGGTTTTTTAGTCTGAGTAGCACTGCTGCTGGTGTAGACGGGATAGGTCTGCTGTCCATAACAGTCCTTAGAACCTGCTCCCGCTGTTGACAACCCTGCAGCAGCTAGAGAGTGTTGCTCATAGCCCTGTCTGGACTGGCTGTGATGATGTCTATAACTCTCAAGGCGCGATAATTCTTGGGGTTCCTGCTGGTAGCAGTGCTGGTTGCCATGGAAACCACTCCGCTCTCTGAAGGACTGCATGACTCCGGCTAGGGGGCTCTTTGGAAAGAGAGAGAAAAGATAGAAAGACAGAGGCTGTGCTTAGTGGCTTTGTGTTCTTATCAGTGATCATTCTCTCATTCAATTAATTTGAATTTATTGCTGCATTTGTCCTAAAACAAATCACATTATAATGTACACATCATTCATAAAATCAAATCATATATCTCTCAATGAGCACTATAAAATTTTACTCTCCCTTACTGCAGCTGCAATCAATCATTATTGTATTATTTTGAATCTGGGAATCTGAGCCTATCTATTCCACATTTTGGTGGTTTCATCTTCTGTGATAATATGTGCAGCTACATTATTATTATTATAAATTTTCTCAAATACACGTGATGGTTTTAAAACATGTATTCACAAGGACCATGCATACAAACAAACAAAGCATTTTATCATTGGCTCATTAAGTGTTTTATTAAAATAAATGATATTCAATATTGTGCATGTGCAATAAGAGGATTCTATTATTGGTGTTACTCAGAATTTGTGCTATTTCCGTATATCTTGCTCAGTAATTTGATACAGTTGGCAATGTGATATTCAGGTAATATTCTCTTCTCAGCAATGACTTCAAAGTAGCAAGTGTGTGTTTTGTAGGCATAGATGGAGGCTGTTCTATTTCTCCACTCCAGTGCTGTAGGCCTGTCGAGGGATGGCCGCCTAGTCCCATAAGACACACACATTATTCATCTCACTAGCGCACTGTCTGAAGTCATCAGGCCCAAGAGCAACGTGCCCCCCTCTTAGCACCCTCCAAAGAGGCCCCACCATCCACTACTGCTTCAGTTTTGCTTGTTTGCTGCTCTGCTTGTTTACACAGTGACCCAAATAAGACCACTTGGGATCTATGTTTTAAGCCTTTAAAAATGCAAACAGTATGTGTTGAATTGTACAGGCTGGCCAGAGTGAGCAAGTGACATGATGGATCTTGCTTCCCCTTTCACATATTAAGTTATCCCACATTAAATTTGTTGCAATACAAAGACTTTTTTGTAGAATCATTGGCATTCAGATCATTCTGCTTGAACATATTGCATGACAGATCCACTGTGTGCAGCTGATTAAAGACTTGTGTGGGGCTATGTTGCTGACACAGCCAGAGATCTGTTGAGAGCGTGGTCTAAAAGGTACAGTAAGTTTTCTAGGTCTGCTGAGAGGGCAGAATTTGTCTCATGGGGTACCAAATAATGACAAAGACACTGTTACTGTAGAACTTACCATGAGTGTACCAGCATGGACTGGCCCATATCCAGAATGAGTCAAAATCTACGGCAATAGTGCTACAAAGTAGGTGCGAATTGATGACAACTTTAAAAAGATGCATAGGTAAAAATGATATTCCTGTTACTTGATTTGTAGGTGTTGTTTGTCGTCATTCTCCTCCATGTTGTATTTTTGAAGCTTGTTGAAGCAGAAAAAGAGACTGTGGAGGGGTATGTTTAAGCCAGCTGTGAGCTCAATGAGCTTCTACGTACTTTAAGGCAGAATTCCCCAAGAGACTTTTACTACAAAATTCACTACAAAATCATTCATTAACAGTAGTGACTGCATGTATAAATAGAGTGTTCTCTGTTCTATCTGCATGTGTGTTTACCTCAAATGCAGTCAATAAACTTTCTTTCTCTAGAGGCCTGTTTAACTCTCACTTTCAGATCGAGCGTTGGACAGTCATCTGACTCAATTATGCATTTACTATGGATTGTATAGGGAATGTGGAAATATCTAAAATACACAAATGTCTGGGTGAGATATATTGAATGGCTCATTTTAGCCTTAAATCAAAGGCAACTTTGTCCAAACTACATGTGAACTACAGTCACTTATGTTGAAGGCTCTATGAAGGCTGTGAGGCAGTATAGTTTGGAGCATAGTCAAGAGCTATATTAAAGGGGACATATCATGCCAAATGCACTTTTTTAGCCCTTAAATGCATTTTGTTGTATATTTGGAGTGTTTAGAAGTACAGAAAATATGAAATTATTCTCTTCAGGTGCTTCGTTGATATCTTTATATTCTGTTTTGGTCATATTTTTCAACCTGTTCCGATTTTTCTGTTATCTATGACGTTTTTTGAACTATTACGTCACAGTATTTGCAGCGGAACTGCCAAATAAGGACATTGACTTCCGGCCCAACACTTCGAGCAATCCGCCATTTTTATTTCTCGCTGCAATTTTGTAGTCCAAGCTAAAGGATGCAGAAGTTACGAGAGGGTAAGTTAAAATGTTCGGTTGTTGGATGTAGTAACCCACACGCTTCATTACACCGTTTAATGTAGATGAACTGCCGCGCTTGTTACAGGACGCATGTTTAACTGAAAGAACGAGCAGAGAGAGAGACCCGGTCGCGCGCACGCTCACTCTCTCTCTTCAGAGCCAGGCGAAAGTTTAAACAAGACATCACCGTCTCCAAACTAGACGCTGTCTTGCTCTCTCTCTCTCCCTCACACATATTAATCAAAATAAATCGACACGGTGGTAAAAGGTCGGAAGACCAAAGTTTCATGTGTAAATACAGTACACACCATTGCGATACATCCATATGAAGACGTTGTTCTACAGGTTCGTCGTCTTCATTTTCATCTCGCTCCTGCTCCGACTCTGGCTCGAACATGTAAGACTGGCTGGACAAGTCTTCCGTTGTTGACATTTTGTTAATAACGTGTGAATAAAAAGTTTCTGTGCCGCTAGATAATCGTATCTCTGCTATCAAACTACAAAAATGGCCGAACGGGGTGGAGTTGAACCGAGTGTGGGCGGGGTATGAAGTGTCTCAATTGTATTTAAAGAGACCGCACCAAAACGAGTTGCTCTCAGACGCACATCAGAAAAGGGGTAGAAAAGGGGCCTGTGGAGCTATAATAATGAGGAATTCAGACCCAAGCATTGCAGTTCCGCTTTATATAGACTACAAATGTATGATTTATATGTAAAAAGGAACTATTTAAAAGCATGATATGTCTCCTTTAATACAAATTCCTTGTTTTAGAAAAAGGTGAAGAAATACTCTCACACTATTGGATTTGAGAAATAATAAACCAATAAACAAGCTCTCTGGCATTTTCTGAATCCTTCATAAAACAGCTTAGTTATAAGATTGAAGGGCACAATGCACAAGACAGACAATTTGCACATAAGGAGCTTTCAACCAAAGCAAACATTAAGTCAGGAAAGAAGATGCCAAGGAAGAAGGAAAGGAGGTTGGAGTGAAGGTCAGGGTAGGGGGTCGATTCAATTTCAGCGCAGTCCGTTAAGGACATGAACTGATCTTGAGGACCAAATTTAATCTGTTTCCTGCTAGACCCGCTCACAGATATGCAAGTTAGATGCGTTTGTTTAGTTAAAACATGATTCACAACCTGAATCCAAACTGCATCACATGCAAATATTATGTTCTAGGGATAATTTAGGGTGAAACAATTCTTATACAAGAGTGTCGGTTTTCCAGAGATGGCTCATATTGCTTTGAATGGTTCACACTGGCCTGAAAGATGCTAATCAGATCGGAGGCTTTCAACTGGACTGTCTGTCTTGGCCAGGCGTGAAGTCTATCTCTCTGAGATGTCATTTTGATTGACATCACTGCGGCTTTTTACTGACCTTTGAAAGAACAGAACCATACCGAGAAACAGCAGTCTCCGGAAAATAAAGGGTTAAAGGCATTATCCGCAATGGACACCTGGAATGTCCAGAACATTCAGTTTTTCTTCACAGTATTTCAAAAGTTGTTGGTTTACTCACCAATTTACCTCCAAAATACGGAGTAAATAAGCATATCTATTACATTAAGCATATTATTACATTAATTACAAATGTATTTTCCAATTTAGTTAAAATGTCCCATGTATAATGTATAATTTTCGATAAAATTCCTTTGCTGTAAGCATTTCCATGTAAACCATATGGTACACTTTGGTGTTCCATTACTTTTTTGTTTGTTTGAAAAATATGACAGCATCATTACATTAACACAGGATAAAAATAGCAAATTTTAAAGGCATCGAAAGTCAGAATCCCCTTAAAATGGTGATTTATGGCCTATATATATATTGCACCATATATATATATACACACACACACACACTAATTAATGACTAAAAATATGTATGTATGAAACATCTACATTTTTTTTACACAAATTCTTTAATTAATGTGAAATGTAAGATTATTAGTAACCATTGGCGTAGTTTTTATACATTTTAGTTTTTTTTTCTTTCATATGTTTATTATAACATAAACTCACAAATCAGTTTTAAACTGTAGTTACACATTTTTAAAGAGTTTACTCTATACTCCATTTGTGTCAGTAGACAGTGAAAAAAAGATATGACTGCTTATAAATCTTTTTTAGGATTACGTAAAATCATCTCATATGTGGCATTGTCCAACATAATTCAAATGCCTTTTTACTGACAGCCTCATCATTAAAAAATCATGAGTCATAATATCCACAATGTGATGATGCGTCTGGCTGCAGAAGCAGGCGATGCTTTTGAATGACTTGCGCAGAAGACACAAATCCCCCAATTAGCTTAGAATTGCACTCAACACCTTTTTCCCCCCAGAATACTCTTTGCTGCTTCTTCTATTACGAGGCTGCAGAGAGTGCCCTTTAAATGCTAAAACCTGCCACCGTTGGCATGACGACGCTAAGAGGAGTGCAAAAGCAAACCTGCCCTCCCTGCAGTGAGGTGCCTGGTGCCCATTTCATCTGTGCCAGCCGTGCCCAAGGCATCACACCTCAGGGGTCTGAAATGAGAGCTGTTCAGAGACAGTGCTGGGTAAGGCATAGTGAGAGCCCTCTCCCTGTGATCGATTTTTAGTCCGTGCATTAGGGTGTGTGATACTAAGCGAAAGACGTGTGGTGTGTGTGTGTGTGTGTGTTTGTGTGCGCAGGTAAATCAGGTCTAAAGCTCCTCTCCGAGAGCCCTAATGCCCGAATAAAACCTAAATAAGATTGAAGTGCATGTTTGCACCAGCACGATAGGCTTTAAGCTGCTTTGTGGCAGACTAAAGGAACACAAATGCCGACTGCTGATGACGCACAACATCTCTCAATTCTCAGATGCAGAGAACGACCGATACGGCTACTGCCGGTGTGTGCGCATATAACCAGGCACAAAGTATCTTGGGAATTGCGACTCTACATTTTAAAAGAAAGAGCTGCTTTAAATTGGGTTGCGGGGCTGATTGATATTCTTCGGCAGGTCTGCGTGTGCATGAGAGGGCATTAGCAGAGCAGAGGGGTGAGATGCAGCAGATGTAGAGAGAGGGAGGTTTTGCGGCAGGTGAGACTCTAGTCTCCCAGTGCTGCGCTCCAGTGAAGCAGCGCTCAGCTTTGATCTCAGCCTCTCTCTGCTGCAGCGCTCCGCTGTGGCCACGCTCTCGACACCCCAACCCACACTCACGCTCGCTGCGTTTCGTTCTCCCAGTGCATTTTCCGTCCCGAAGATCGCTTACATTGATCTTTCAGACGGAATGAGAAGTCTCAAATGCTGGCGTGCCGAGGGATTATTTTCTTTGAAACAGACTTCATCAATAATGCTGGTACAAAGGCACAATGACATTACTGGCCTGAAATGCTATATGCCTTGCTGCGCTCAATAAGGGCACAGTCATTTATTTCTCCCTGTGAGGCACGCCACTTTGCGCTTGTTCCTGTTCTGTGCCTCTTCAGCTCGGCTAATTTATGATGCGAAGCGGTCGCAGTGTCACTCACGCCACCGATATCTCTTTCACACATCTTTTCTTTCTGTTTCATATCTCTGCACCACACCCCTGCTCAGTCCAATTTTGGCTCCACCTTAACTACAGATTAACCTTTCTACCCTGAAGCGGAGGACACGCTGGCTGTGACCTTGAGACGACGCTGTGTGTTGTTGCATTCAGGAGCTGCAGTGGTGACAGACAAAGGCCATGGTTCAAAACCAAGTAAGCTGCCTACCTAGACACATATTGGGGCTCAGTGTTTCTATGATTCCCAAAAATGCTGTCTCGAAGGCTGCTACTTAGCTCAGCTCAGTACGTGGACATTTTGATGCCAAAATATTCGGCATGAGGCTATGATGCCCAAACACGTTGTTTGCATTGACAACTCACTACCTCTGCTGACCAGATATGCAAATTTTATGGTGAAAAATGCCATTTAGGTAAAGAGCTTTCTCTGGAACTATGAGATGAACATGATTTCACCAAGTACAACATGTACCTATATCAACATCTTTGCTGATCCTGGAACAACATTCCAATCAACCAATCACATTTTACCGTTTGTTGGTGCTTCTACATCAGTGTTATTCACCTATCATTTCCCTCTGGTTTTAGGGATATGTTATGGGTAGGGTTAGGTTTAGGGGTTGGGATAAGGTTAGGACAAAATTTTCAGACAGGAATGTTGTTCCCGGATAAACGAAATCTGTTGATCCAGGAGCATGCCTTACTTGGCAAAATCACAGTGACCATGCCTATGATGTCCCAAAATGCAGAATTTACATTTGGTCCCCAAATATGCTGTTCAGGTTGGCAACTCACTAGATTTTGAGACAGAGTCCATGTTTCTCCACACACCTCAGCCCATTATGTGTTTCTCCATCGCATTTTCCTTGTGGCAGCTTTCTACTCTTTAATTTCTATCAGCACACTGTTTACCTCCCTGCCATAACCGTCAGACAGGTGGTTTTAGTGGAAGGACATATCAGTCATGGTATTCTGTCTGAGCCAAAAAATCAGAACTTCTCTGAAGCTAGGCCACAAGATTTTGAGTAGCATATCTTCATTTCGGCTCACACCCCTCGGAGAGAGAACCGTCAGAAAGAGAGCCGCTCTGCTCCAGCAATGACAGCTGACATGGACTCTCACTTGGCTCTGGCTCTAAGGTTGGTGTAAATGCAGGATGAGTGATAGAACTGGCTGGAATTCAAGATTGCCACGTCGAGGATTGTGAAATAAAGGACATTATAATACAATTAAAGGAGAAAAGAAGAAATGGGTGAAAACAAATTGAAGTATACGTGACAAAGTTTGGGGGGTAGCAGAGGTGTGCATGCTGGGGTCCTTTTTTTTGTGACTGAACCTCGGGCAATTCTTGGAAGGTGCCCTTGATGTTCCCGGTCTATTCATTCTCCATGTATGTCATCTCAACTCTCTGCCTTATCAACCACCATCCTGTTACCTGAGGAATGAGCAGGGGAATTTTCTAGCTCTGAAAGTCCAGATGGGCTGACACTAAAAGCCTCTCATTCAGCAATCCACTGACAGTATGGATGAAATCAGAGCAGGGTGAAGGGATAGACTGCAGGCAAAGTGGGAATGAGATAGAAACCGAGGAAGGGAGGAAGGGATGGATGGTTGAATATGGAATGGAGATCATTATTGCAAGCCAGTTTTGTCATTGATTTCCCTCCCCCTCTTTTCTTTTTGGCATCCTCATCTAGTGGAATCAAATTGACTCTGGGACGAGGCTCACAATGTCTTATAGAATCCTGTTTGGGATCTATTGTTTGGCTCCTTTTAGACCCTAATGCTGACCGCCTCCACACGCCTCTGTGTTTACTTCCTTCCGAACGCAAATGCACACATCCACGCAACAACATGCTCTTTGACAGAGCGCACAAGCCGTTCTATCCTGCCGAGCCTGGGGTGGGTGGTGGAGGAGAGGATTTGCTCTTTGAAAAGTGTCCACAGATTCGATTGCTCTGTCAGAAATGCTTTCTCTGATGCTCAGAGAGTCCATGGCTTTGCGAATGAGGTCTAAGACAAAGGGACGTGCAGGCTTTGGCATATTTATTTCACACTCTTTTTAATTCTCTTGTTTTCCTTTTCTCTTGCCGTCTCTGTCTGCCCAAACCTTCTGCGCCGCTGTCTGCTAGGGGTGTGTGGTGGGGGAGTGTGGACAGGGATGGGTGAGTGAAAATGTGCCGGTGGATCTCAGCCAAGCCAGCAGAGGGCTGGGGGAGACGGGATTCTTTGTTCTTTGTTGATGAAAAGCGGCATTGGATCTCATCTACCTCAGCCTGACATCAGGGCACTTCACAAGCAGCCAGTTCACCATGATTATATTAAACCCAGGCCCAAATTACTCCAGTCGCCCTAATTAAACTTTAATTCCCAATACCACACAAATTACCTGCAACGTAATTGAGCGAATCGTCATGGTTTAAAGAGGGCTGTGTTTTTCGACTGCGAGATAAAGGGCCTGGATGCAGGGATAGACTGAAGGTCATGTCCTCCTGCTGGGAAAATGTCTCTTTCTCTCTCTCCTTTTTTGAGTGGATAGAGGACAGTGGTGTCCGTGCTGCTTGGAAAATGGAGCAGTCAGCTGTGGCTCCTGTCTGACTCAATGTGTCCTGCACCTGGGTGAAGACTACACAATAGCACTCCAGTTCTCTGTCTCTCATCTGCCTGTCTCATTCTGTCGCCCTCTATACCCTTTTAACGCAGTCCTTGTGCTAGTATTCTTTCTCCAACAGATCTCATAAACATCTTCAAATTTCTGTATTAAAGCTACACTGTGTAATATTTTAAGTTGATTTTTAGCAAAAAACACTTTGTTCTTTCAAAATTATACGTTCTCATTAATGAGTAATCACTTCAACCAACTAATTAAGTATTCTCGTAAGTGTATAATCTGCCATTTAGAATACATACGAGCAAGTCGCTCAAATGGCGGAAGCCATGTTGCGCATCCATCTTGAAAATACATTAGACAAAGAGGGACATACCTGGAAATTCAACTTCGCCTTTCGCGTTTTTACACTCAGTGGCACCGTGATGAATGGGAGGGGTGGAATGGGAGGGGCTAGAAAGTAATATTCAGTTGATGGTCATACAATTTCACCGCTAGATGGGAGTAAATCCTACACAGTGTAGCTTTAAGAAATATAAATTATGTCATTGATTTAACATTAGGACAGCAGGGGCCGGTTGCACCAGCTGTGTGTAAGTTACAACTTAGCTTAGTTTTGACGTAAATTTTTTGAAAAAAACTTACGCACTACTAAATATTTTTGCTTTGCACCATTAAACTTAGTTGAAGCGTAACTCTTTGTATGAACTAAATATTTATGGAAGCCTCCGATCAGGAGTAACGGTTGGAATAAAATAGCAGACAGACTGAACTGCATCAATAATCTCTTATTTTACTTGACAGAATTCTTTAGACACACTGTATATGATAATGCTGACATTTACACTTGCAGAACATTGTGTGAAAGATTACTTTGTTAGCGGCTCCTCAACATGTGTGCATCTGTCCCATCGGTCCGTGTTGTGCATGCCAAATAAAATCAGTCATAATCAATAAATGTCATTTATTATGTTTTTTGTATCAGTACTTATTTATTTATCCTTATTCATTTAGTTTCAAATACAGTTTCTGAATGTTATTTACATATAAAAACACTTATGTTATCCATGATTAAGAATCGTATTTAAAGGAAACTTATTTTTACCGTTAGTAACGGGAGGCAAAAGAAGTTAGAATGAAGGATAAACTGAAATTCACAGCATTTCAACACAACTTCTGCTCACGTATTTGAAGGCTGCTATTGGATAATTGAGGGTAAACGTCATATTATGTGACTACGCATTACTTTACGGAGAGCTTACAGCCTACTAGCTACATTCTGCCTTAAGAACAAATGGTGCAACGGAATAAAGTACAGAGTTAGTTACAAACTGGCTAGTAGTTACTCAGCCTCTAGTGTGGACTTTACGTTCCATCTTAAGAAAGAACTTACAAACGGCTGGTGCAACCCTACCCTGGTGTGTAAAACCTCCCTCAAGCATTTCAAGACCCATTCAAAGAGTGAGCCTTGCTTGTTTTTTTCACCCTTACATCACAAAAAAAGTGTTTTCTCAGATTTGAGCTTTGAAAGAAAAACAGATTAATATAACATGAAAAAAGACACATCACATCACTTGCTTTGTTGTTTGAGATATTTTACAAAGACCTGCAACAGTGCCCCTTGTGGCAATGCTGAGAATGCAATGGCTACTTGCGTTTTAGAAATTGTGCTCTGACGCATTCTGCAATTCCATAGTAAGTGTGTTATCGAATGTGCATGAAGTTCGTTTCAGGCCTTAGTCTAGCTGCTTTGGAGATTCCACTGTAATTTTTGTCAACTCTACCAAATACCAATAGCGGCTATGAGGGTTTGTGGCTGAGATGAAGTGTGTTTTTATGCTTGTTTGTGTTCAGGGGAGGATTGTGTGCTTGTGTGTAGTAGTTTGTTCTAGGGCTATCTCTGCACATACATGTATTCTAGGTGATAAATGCGTGTGTGGTGCATGACAGGTTGTTTTAGGATATTAACTCAGCGGCTCAGTGTAGGCTTACTGGCTCCTGACTCACTGCTGTTTGGGTGTTTTAACCAGTCGATCATCACAGCTGAGTCTCCTTGGAGAAGTACCATCAATCTGAAGGTATTTTTACCCCAAGCAACAATCAGTAACTGTCTTCACATTATTATTTATGCGTGACTTTCATGATGCACATCTTGGTGCCTTGAATGGTTACAGGAATGATCATTTTTGACATCATTTACTCTGTTCATTCAAAACCAAGTGCGACATTCTTTTGCCCATGGAACAAAAACGAGACAGGTTAGAAAAGAAAGCCCAAAAGGAGGGTGAAAATGTTCACGTTGCTCTTCTCCATAAAACAAAGGCATTGCATGACTAGGGACCATGAAACTCTTCCGAAGCCATTTAACACCTTAACATGTGGGAAAGACCAAAAATGTATTTGTTATAACTGAAAACCATTTGCTTTCAGGTTTGAAATGACATGAAGGTGCGTAAATGATGACAGAATTTCCATTTTTTGGGGTGGTGAACTAGGCTTTTAATCCACAACAAAAACATGTGTGTTCAGATCAAGTAGTCCATGCAAATCTGGTCTTGTGAATACAGCTCAGATGAAGGTCTCTTAACGGCATTGGCATTCGCCTGTGTTGGGCGCTTTGACACGGCGCCACGCAAGAGTCATGTCTACACACACATTCTCTGACAGCTTAGAGCTTTGAGGCAGGAGAACACACTCTCTCCCTCACAAGATCCCCATCCTCACATATGCGAGAGAGAGAGAGAGAGAGAGAGAGAGAGAGAGGTAGAGGTGGTGGGTGGGGGGAGTTGTGGCTCTGAAGCGTGAAAGCAAATGATGCCGTCGGCCAGCTAAGTCTCTCACCAGAAGGCGCAAACAGCCGTGCCTGAGAAAGCAGCTTAACATCACACGCAGGAAGTTCAGGGCCACGGTGCGACAATGGTGCCGCTGTAGGGCGTGGAGCAGATGCAGATGCCAGCAACTAATGCAAAGACTGGCAGAAGCTACGCCGATCATCGCCGGTGCGACGAGGTGAGCGGCGTGGCGCCGACTGCGGAACTGCAGCAGGGTTTCCATTCACCCGTGGATTCAGGTGCACTCCGCCGTGTGCGTCATGAATAACTGATTGGAAGCTGGAGGCACAGCAGGTTTGAAAGCCCCCTTTCCTCGCCTGCCTGTCCCATTTGCATAGGATGCTTGATTTGCATACATATGAGGTGAAAGAAAGGACTTGTGTGCGAGAGATATGCATTCCTCCATTGAGAATAGATCGGAAAAGAGAGAAGCCTTTTCATCGATTGTCATAGGTGCCTCCTCTCTCTGTCTATCTCACTGACCATAGCTAACACCTCAGAGAGCTCAGATGAGACCTCCATTAAAATTCTCTCTTTCTCGGTCCTGTCTGCATGAAAGAAAGGTGGTGACAGTGAAGGGAGAGAGGGAGCGGCGGGCTGACAGCATGCATGTGTGCGTGGGTGTGCGTGCTCCAGCTGCCTATCCGCTGCAATCCCTCAGTTCAAACGCATTGATTCGCTCTGAAGCCTCAAGTCCCCCCTACAGACACGGGCCGCGGCCACAGTACCTACAGCATGGATGTGTCCCCTCCCCTCCCCCAGCGCAGACATAGACATGGTCTACACGAAAAGCCATGGATATAAACACAGCACCCTTACAATCACACGTAAATGTGCTTTGATATATTGTGCACAATTTTGATTTGATTCCGATGAAAATGACGCCATAAGGCATGAGAAGGGAGTGCGATATTGTGAATAGTCACAACTAAAGAGCGTTGTTAGGCACAACCAAGGCTTTAATTTGTGCCAGAACAAGTCAGATACACGTTTTAGTGGATCCCCACCCTCATATGACCTCATAAATTGATGCTAAGACCTGTTCTGTGTTAATATAACATCTCCTTAAACATGTAAATCAAAAGGCAACGATGCAGTCGGCGTGAAATGGATATTCATCCACCTTCAGTATTTTCTAAATGCATTATAATGATCACATTGTGGCCGATTCATCCATGAATGTTTATTTTTTGTTTGTTTTTTCCATTTTGTAATTTCATTAAAAAAAATAAAAAATAAATCATCAGTAAAACGGCAGACTTCTCTGTTGGAATGGATGTCGGACTTGACTGAATCATATGTGTTGTCTGTTTCACATCTTGGCATTTATGCATACGAATGCTGTTTGTTGAGTATGTCTTCAGAGTATTGTGTATATAAATCATCAGAGGAGAAAATAATGATCCTTGCTTGCAGAATAATCTTATTTGCATATTCATTTACGCTAATGCAAGTTATTAGGACACTCACTACTACTGTGGCAATGCAATCAATGCACCTGCTATACTCAATCTAACCAACAAGCGGGCGTTGCAATGCAGGAAAACTTGACAAAGCTGTGTACACCGGCACTGCCAGTTCAGCTCCAGTTCTGTCGGCTCTGTTGATTACAGTGGGATAGGTTGGTATATTAGGATGCTTGCTTGTAGTGTTGATTAGAAATAAACGCACTCCCTCATCTCCCAACCCCACCTGCCGGATTTATCACCTACTCAGAACTGCTTGATCTGTTAACCAGTCCTTGTTGTGGTTCCAGCATTTACAAATTAAGCACTGAATGCACAATACAGTACAGTCTTGAGTGCCTTACTGCCTCATTTAATAAAGATCCATATAGTAAAGTGCTATATAATAAAGACATATAGCTTAGTAAATTATATCAGTGAAAGGTTCTTTTGCATTATTAACTGTTACTATATCATATATTTTAGCATGTCTAAAATGACCAATCAGAAGCCATGACTGGAACCGTCCATTTTATAAATTAGTGATAATGTAAAATCATGTACTGGTAATTATCAAATAATAATCCCCAACAGGGTTATCATGACCTCCACCGCACGTGAAGCTGAAGGTTGCTAACATAATAAGCAACAGTTCGTTCAGATGTTACCCTGCATCCAAATATGCCCACTTTATACCTGGTGATAAACAGAACGTGAAAGGAGTAGTATGTCCGAATTCACAGTATTCATAAAACAGTAGGTGAAATGTAACTGGATGACCTACTACTTACACAGAGATTCTGAAGTGCACATCATCTGATGGCCACTTTACTATCCCATGAGGCCACGGGATTGGAGTTGTGAATGGCGGCGAAGCAACACAATGGAACTGACGCCGTAGGTCACACGACAATCAAAACATGGTGGATATAGTACATGCATGTCCTGATTTCATTCACACACATTCATACTATATAAAACTATCATGCAGATCATTACTCATCAAACGTAGTACCTAATCAGACAGTATGCGATTTCGGACGCACATTTTTGTGTTTCTTACCGGTTTTTATTCTGATAAGCTGTTTTCATGTTCTTAAAAATGGAAAGGTTTTATGGATACCATATATATTAGTATAGAAGAATAAACCGTCATTGGCATGTGCTAGTGGTGAACAAATAGAGCAAGATGAATCGCATTTTGGCAATTGTGGTTTTGATGTGCACTGAAAAAAGAGAAGGCAAAAGAGGAGAATATGACGCAGTCATGGCAGGGAAAAGAGGACAACTTGCCATGCCAATTTTGCAAATGGAGCTTGAGGTAATAGTTTTAAGTTTCATGTTGCATTTTTATTGGCTAGTCAGTAGACGTAGGTCGTAGCAGCAAACACACTGTGAGATGATCATGCAGGCAATCTTTGGTCACAAGACCGTGACAACGGCCGTCTTTGAACCGCTCTCACTGTATGATGTAGGACCACTGTTTAGGAGCCACGACCACAGAAATCGCCATGAATGGTCATCTTTCGTCTGGGACAGCCCAAAATAGTACAATGTGTAACGGGCAGAAGATAAAAAAGAAAGTATAAAAAAACTCAGTGCTGCAGGTTCTAGAAACAGCAAAGTCTGTGAGTTTGATTTCCAGGAGCGCACACAATAATAAACTATGTACACTGAATGAAATGTAATATCATAAATAATATGCAAATGTAGATATGTGTGCCACATGAACTTGTGCCTGTGAGGTCAGTAGCTCTGAGAGTTTCATATGTGTGTGTTCACTCCATCAGGCAAAAAGGGGCTCACACTTTGTCTGCGAGTGGCTTTCTCTCTTTTTTCTCGGTCTCTCTCTCTCTCTCAGCCCTCAAGCTCATTGATTTTCTTCCTTACCTCCAGTCTGCCTGTATTAGCCCATCCCATCAGCGCCAAATCACTCCTCATCTGCACTGGCACAGTTTGTGCAATTAGTCGCCCGTCATCGTGGGGATGAACCAAGGAAGCGTGTAATACTGATGCCTCTCTGGCTCCACAACGTCACCGCCCGGGCGCAGAGGCTGGAGCTGGTGCCAAGCTTGCCCACTTTAGCTCGGCTGCTACATCATGTGGCATCTGCAGTGAATCGCCCACCTGGCATGAAGACGCCACAAGCTGACTGTTCTGCCAGACGCTTTTAAACGGTCTGTGAGGTGAGGTGGTAACTCGGCTGACAACTACCATAACACCTCGGAGAGGCTGATGGACGTTTGTTTGAGAGTTTTGGAGAGGTTATAAAACAGAGTATGTGATGCCAAGATCAGAGGGTAAGGAGAAAGAGTATAGAAAATGATACAATTGTTAAAGAAGCAATTCACCAAAATATGTAAATTCGGCCACACTTTAGATTAGGGCAGGGTTCACCAATCTCGGTCCTGGAGGGCCGCTGTCCCTGCAGAGTTTAGCTCCAACCAGCTCCAACACACCTGTTTGAAAGTTTCTAGTATGCCTAGTGAGACCTTGATTAGCTGGTTCAGGTGTGTTTAATTGGGGTTGGAGCTAAATTCTGCAGGACAGCGGCCCTCCAGGACCGAGATTGGTGAACCCTGGATTAGGGTACAACTCTCACTATTAACTAACTATTAACTACGACTTTTGCCTCAATAAACTCTTAATTACTGCTTATTAATAGTTAGTAAGGTAGATAGTTAGGTTTAGGTATTGGACAGGATTAAGGGATTAGTCATTATATAGTCATTAATATGTGCTTTATAAGTACTTATAAACAGCCAATATCCTAGTAACATGCATGCTAATAAGCAACTAGTTAAATGGGTCCTATTATGCCCTTTTACGAAGTCATGATTTTCTTTTTGAGGTGTACTAGAACATGTTCTCATGCTTGATTGTTCAAAAAACATTATTTTTCACATATTTGACATTATTACAGCTCCTCTCTCCCCAGTCTGGCTCGAACACGCCGATTTCAATGAAGCCCCTCCTTCCGAAATACAAAATGTGCTGTGATTGGTTAGCTGGCCCAGTGTGTTGTGATTGGCAGCTCTTAGCACGTGTTCAGGAAATGTCCCGCCCCTCCATAACTGTGAGTTCTTCTCTAGTGTAAATATTAATGATGGCTTCAATTTCAAACCAATTCGAGCCCGATTCAGACCCTGACAATGTTAACGAACGAGAGGATCGTGCAGAACGGATTTCACGCACAGATTTTGCAAGCACGGACTTCACAGGAAGTTTCAGAGAGGTATGTTTTTTTGTAATTTTATTATACATTATAGATACGATGTTATCCACCATTAAATCATGATATGTGTTGGAAAACTGAGGTGATACAAACAATAATCAATCACAAAACTATGGTTAATTTTCCTAAGGGGCGGTGAACCGTCTTACAAAAGCAAGAGCTTATTACAAAAGCAACAGAAAACAAGCTGTTCTCCATAAAATGTGCATGTTATAATGTCCAGGAACAGTGTTTAAAATCTATTTTAACCACTCTAAGTTCATCAGCCTTCAAACAAATGAGTTTTGGAAATGTTGTGGAAAAAAACAGTCTCTCTTTGACATAGCGAAAACACTTTCTTCTCTAATGCAGCTCAGCCAGGCCTCGTCCCATTTTTTGCGTATTCCATGGGCGGGGATTATTTAAATGAGGAACATTATGACTTCATAAGATCTGGAAAAATCGTGTTGTAGTCCAAACGAGCCGTTCGTTGTAGTTCTTGGAAAGTGGATTCTGTTAAATAAAATATCTCCCTTTGGAGTGGACTTTGAGCTTTGTAACCTTGCAGATCTTTTATTATGCTCAAATAGCAACATTACAGACTAACTAAAGTTGAAAAAGTGAAAAAGCATAATAGGACCCCTTTAATAGTGAGAATTGGACCCTAAACTAAAGTGTTACCAGTGAATTCTCTAATATCTTGGTGGCGTTTTCCATCAAATGAAAGTTGAATGAGGCCGTCTGTCAAGCTCCAAAAAACAGTATCATAGAAGTGTTTATAAGGCTATGCGACTGCATTTCAAGTGTTCTTAAGAAAAGTTCGAAAGTAAAGGTGATCACTGAACATTTTACCCTCTTCGGAACTCTGAAGACTTTAAAAGTTGTATGAACTACAGAAATGCTGTGTTGATGCCAATTTTACTAGTGTGCGTGTGTGAGAGGGGGTAAAGTACGGAATGATGTGTGTAAGTGTGTGTGTGAGTGAGGGGGTACAGTACGGAATGATGTGTGTGTGTGTGTGTGTAAGGGGGTATAGTATGGAATGATGTGTGAGTGTGTAAGGGGGTATAGTATGTAATGATGTGTCTGTGTGTAAGTCTGTGTGTATGAGAGAAGGTACAGTACACATGTGTGAGTGTGTGTGAGAGAGGGTACAATACGGAAGGATATGTGTGTGTGTGTGTGTGCGAGTGAGGGGGTACAGTATGGAATGATGTGTCTGTGTGTGAGAGAGGGTACAATACAGAGGGATGTGTGTGTGTGTGTGTACAGTATGAAATGATGTGTGTGTGTGTGTGTGTGTGTGTGTGTGTATATGTGTGTGTGTGAGAATTAGGGCAGCGGTGAATAGCTGGGCCACAGCAGGACAGCTCTGTTGTTCCTGAGGGAGGACCTGCCGTGCAGCAAGCCGGTTATTTTTAGGAGGGTGACTCTGACGCTAACCTCACAGGTACTTGTCTAAAAAAAAAAAAAAAATGGGGGGACAGAAGGAAACAGAAGGGCATTTCTTTTGGCTGTGTTAGGCCTACGAACGGCACGGCAGTGAACCGGTACTTTCCTGCCATTATATAAAAATACCGTCTTATTTTGCAGCACATAGTACCACACTACTTACTGAAATCCAGGATAAACAGCGGGAGAGCTCATACATAAAACATTTAAATCAAAGGCATTCTCCTTCCCATTCGTGGCAAAATGGAATTCTTTCATCTCATCATGATTATCTCTCTGCGATGCGTCTTTTGAAAGCACCAGAGGATCTAGACGTGCAGAAAAGTGTGTGTTTGTGCTTGGTCAACCCTGTGACTCCTTACACACTCCGACATCTGACATCTATCGCCTCCAGACAGATGCGCGGCCCCGCGCTCAGAGACTGCGGTCACTTCACATCCTCCTTTTATACGCCGCTTATTTTGGGCTGCGTGCGTCAGCGCTCGCGCTCGCGTGCGCGCACGCTCGGTGGCTGAAGCTGAATACCACACGGTGTTGACAGAGCACGTCTTGGCACACAGGAGCTCGTCGCCCTCGTTATCTTTTAATTCGAGCTATTTTGATCTTCCGCGGAAACGCGGCGCTTGAATGCAGGTGAAAGCGCCGCATATTGACGTGTTTCGCTGATTTTGTGTGCTTTAATCGCTCCCTCTAGCTGAGCGCTCACATCTGCTCGCGATCGCCTGCCCCCGCGCCGAGCGGCTTGAGCGCGCACACTGGCCAGAGATAAACAAGCGCGCTCGCATCTCTGGGGAGGTAACCATGGCAACCGGCGAGCTCATTTTGAGCTGCCTGTCCTAGAGGCAATACAATAACAGGTTTCAAGGCCAATGTCACTGATTTTTTTATTTTTTTTTCAAAGGGAAAGCATATTGAAGCCAATTGATAAAATTTATGTCACGGACAAAACTTACTAAACAAAACGGTAAACATTTTAGTCTCAACGGTGGCTGCTACCATGACCGCCCACTCCTACACACCTACTGAGTGCTTTATGGCTTAATATGTCCAGACCTGAACATCACTACCACATCCCAAACTGCCTCTAATTCTCTCCTGCCACGCTCTCGCCTCGAAAATGGAGGCAGTTTTGATCGGGAGCACAAAAGCGAAAGAGCTGTCAGTATGACGCCTCAACCTACCTTCTAATGGACATGAAGACATTAGAGAGCACTCAAGACTACTGAGAGGGGAGACCAGAGACGGGAACGAGGTATAACACTACAAAAATCATTGTTTTAATCAGTACTTCTGGCTCGGTTCCCATTTACAGAACTGCAAACTCACAAAGAGTTTGAAAAGAGGTGAAAAGGGTGACATGTTTACCAAATAATTTGTTGTAGGGGGGTTTGGGCCCTGCTGAAAAAAAATGTTAAAGTCGCCCTGTAGTCAATTATTTTATCCCTTAAACCTCATCTTTGATCACCAAAATGACATGTTTTTTATGCCTTAAAATAGCTTGAATGTAACTCTACACCCTTGCCTCATTTAGTATACGCGGTCCTATGAATATGCAAATGAGCCCCGCCTCCACTCACTCACACCAGCTCAGAGATCCACTCGTTGTCGATCACACGTTGATCTGATTGGTTACAAGGTAGTTTGTGACGTCAGAAACACCAGCGATTTCAATCCGTGTTTTTGAGGCTGTCTTTGGTTCACTGCAGTTTTAAGGAGAAAATACTCAGCAATGGTGTGACTTATGAATTTGCACATGGTTTGTCTTTAAGCATATTAAAAACACCACAAAGACATATAAACAACATTAAAAGCTTGGTTTTCACCACAGGGGGACTTTAAAACCAATCTAGGCTGGTTGGCTGGTCTTAGCTGGCTTAAGCTAGAAGTAGCTGGTTTTAGCTGGTCAACTACAAAAAGTGTCCCAAAACCACCCTAAAACCAGACTGGAATACCAGCTCAAACCAGCCAACCAGCTTAGGCTAGTTTTTGCAGGTTGCATATTTGACTTTTTTGGATTCAAAACGCTGAAAAGCGACCAGTTTTCAGGTGTGCAGTAACATTTTTTGAAACAAGACTTGTTTTCATTAAATATATTTTGAATTAAGTTTATTTTTCCTATCTGGATCAACCTGACCACAATCAAAGTAAAAAACCCTGCTGAATAAAACTATAGCCTACGGTGGTTTGCTAGCTGGTTTAGTTCACCGACTCTCCCAGTAAGGGGTTTGTAGGGTCTGCCTGGAAAGATTTAGATTTTGCTTTGCTAAACCTACCGGTATTCAACAGACAACATTAGATGTTAAAACTGTTCAAAAATACAGCGTAAGAAAATGATTTGTATGCTGTGCGCAAGGACAAAGGAGGTGAGAGGGGAGTGAGACCACTGAGATGAGAGGAAACTCGACAGAGGGAGGGAGAAGCGATTGGACATTCAGCGCTGGTGCCGTAGCGCTTGCAATCCTTATCAATGCATCTGTCCATCCATCCAAGCCGCACAGCCTCATCTCCCCTGTGATCTCTCTCTCTCTCTCTCTCTCTCTCCGTGTAATATCTGAAAGAGGGGAAGGAGGGGTGAACAGCAATAAAGCAGACAGCAGCCGCAGCTCTGAGGCAGGCTGGATCAGGCATAAGTCAATAAGCTGGCACATTGCTCTTATGACTTAGGATATATTTTCAACCTCCTCTGCGAGCCCGGTGGCAAGGCTTGCCTGGTTAATATTATTAATATTTTTAATTATTAGCCAGCGATTCTTCCACTAATCAGATTTCCACGGGAGAGTGTTGCGAGTCTCAAAAGGTCGATATGGAGGTCACAGCGCATGTGCAACTTTGTGCATTTGATGCAGATTCAGATAGTGAAAAATAAATATAGCAAAAATGTATTTGAAATACATGTATTTTATGCTATGTGACCTACAAATACATTTACATATTTATGTACTTAATCTAAATACCCTGCAATTGTATTTTTGGTATACTAAATTGATGTACTAAAGTCTTCTAAATTGGAACAACTAATTTTGTATTTAATGCACTTTAGTTATTCGGAAGTAGTGCTGAGGTCCAACTAAAGATATACTTAAGTATATTTGATTGTGCTAAAGTGGAGCTATTGCTAGTATACTTCAGGTACACTTTAATATCTAGCATTTAAAGAGTGATATTATACAGAGATCATACTATCCTTACTAATATTGATTTTAGGCTTAATATTAAGAAAATGTGCATTGTGCAATAAAGAAGTAGGCCTACTCCAAATAAAGTTTAATTATAATTTTTATATCAGTAAGTCTCAAGCGATATGTCAGTAAGTATGTAAATGGATTTGTAGTATACTTAGTATGCAATAAATGTATATTAAATACATTTTGGTATACATTTTTTAGTAGGGTATGCATGCTAATTTGCTTTGTGCAAAACAACAGCACTGCATAAAAACAACTTAAAATAAAACCTTGTGAAAACGAAGTACACTCTAGCTTTATGTTTTACTGATTAAAACTGTTATTTACAATTAAATGAAAATGTATTATAGATCAAATGTATAATAAATGCAAATAGCTGAACTTAACAGTGTTTATTTTAGCCTCTTATGTTTAAAGTTACTTTGAAAGTAATGACAAGCATTTATGATAAACTAAAGTTTACTTTAATGTAATTTCTACTGAAACTTGTTTGTCATATATTTAAATATAGACGTAATTACAAATTTGTAATGATGAAGTTGTAATTTAGTACATTTAAAATAATAATAACACTACAGTTAAAATTATAATCAAGTACTTTTCATGTGCTTTAGTATGTTAGTCGACACATTAAAATAAGTGTACTTATTTAAAGCATGACAAGATTAAAACATAATGATTTAAAATGTACTCTATGCATCTTTTGATTTGATATGATTACAAAGTGTACTTAAGTGTGTTACGAAAGTCATGAAAGCATGCATTCTTTGAGTACACATTAATATTATTAACTGAAAGAACAGTTTAAAAAAAAATTGAAGTACACTACAAGTGCACATTAAATGCAATTAAGCACTCTTCTTTTTCACAAGGTTAAGCTCATTTGCATGGTGTGTTTTGAGGCTTTAGACTGCTTTTAGGCACTTGTCAGCTGGTCTACCAACTAAAACAGGCTGAGAGACCATCTTGACCTGCTTGAACCAGACTAGCAAAGCACCTTTTACTTATTCATTTTTTCTTTTCTTCAGCAGGACGCTCTCCGTGTTTTTCTTTTTCTTTTTTTTCTTCTTCCTGTTTTCAGTTTTGACAATCGATCCAGATTGGGTGTGTTTATTGATGTTGGGTAAGCAGGCTGGCTGGTGTCATGTTGACAGTGTGTCTAAAACTGAATCAAATATAGACATGCATTGGTAATGTGTGTGTGTGTGTGTGTGTGTGTGAGAGAGAGAGGTGTTTGGGAGCGCAGTGCAGTAGGGTTGCAGTAATTACTTTTTGCTCCAGCAAAGGAGGAGGAAGTTTAAACACAAACACTCCCACTAATAAGTCTCATATTACCGCCGTCACTGTCGTCTCCCATTGACACCTCCTGAATACTAAATATAATGGGTGACCTGTGTTCTGAGTAAAAGGTTAGGTTAAATAAACGTAGATGCTATATAAGAACTCTGATATAAATGCAAAAATATGACCAACTCAAAGGAGATGTTCATCCACTAGCTTGTAAAAACGTACACTTTAGCATATACTTTTAAAAAGAGTTGTTATTAGCAATAAAAAATAAAATATATTATTGTTAAGTAGATTTGTAGTAATTTCATAATTACTTCTATTGTCTTTGAAATATGGTTAAAGTGACCAGCTGAATGTACTGACAACAAGCATTTATGATTTATTTTCTATTGAAATGCACAGTTGTAATCACACATTTGTCAATCACACATACGTTGCAATTAGTACATTTAAAATAAATCAACTTTAAATGTAATATTGAATCAGACATACAGTTAAAATTATAATCAAGTACTAGAGTTGCACGATTCTGGATAAATTAATCACAATTTTTTGGGTTCAAATAAAGATCACGATTCTCCCATGATTCTAAATAGACAACTAAACAAAATAACATGTAATTTACTAGAGGTTTTGACAAAATATGAATTGCTGCAGTCAATTTAAATGTATTCATTTGAATGAATTATTTAAAAAAAATTGTTTTGAATGAATCATTCAATGACTCATTAATAAATACACTTGTTTTATTACTGGATAAATCAGCATTTTTGAACTAATCTCGAATGAATGATTCAATGACATATCAGTTACTTGTCGCCACCTACTGGTGTAACGATGTAATGATACAATCTTTATTTAAAGCCCTTAGTTACTTTCAAAAGGTGGTTTGCTGTATTTTGATCGCTACAACAGACATCAGCGTTAAACCCAAACTATAAACTTTTATCCCGGTATTTCTGTGATAATATGAATATTTGTAACACAGACATAATGATACTGTGTGGTTGAAAAGACTGTTTGTGACACTGTTTCATATCTGCACTGTACATGACAACTACTCTCTCTGTGATTTTGTCAAAGGTTTAATAGACATAAGAATCGTTGTCATTTAGGAATAAGATTGTGTGGGTGTTTGAATCGAGATTGTGATCTTTTAACGATAAATAGTGCGTCTCTATCAAGCTCTTTACACATGCTTTAGTATCTTAGCCAACCAATCAAAATATAGTATATGTAGCCTACTTATTTATAACATGACAAGAGTTTTAAAACAAAATGATTTAAAATTTAAAGTAAAACTTTCAATTTGACATTATTACAAAGTGCACTTCTTAAAAGTCGACTTAAAGCATAACTCTCGCCAAAATGCAACCTAGGGTCTTTTTGTTAATCTACCCGAGGCAAACTTTCGTTTAAAAGCATAATTAGAATGGAAACGCCACTTTTAAGTTTGACCGTATAAATTGCCTTTTGAATGGGAGTGCTTGGGGCACAACTATGATAGCATCAAAAACACTAAGAAGGCTCGACACAACATGAAACTGCTCAGAGTATTACCAGGGCTCTACACATGAACTAGAGCATTGAGAACATTGTTTGTGTACACAGACTTTACTAAAAAGAAAGATTTTGAACAACTCACTGTAGCTGTTGTTGTTTCCGTCCGCCTGCATTTTGTCAGTCAAAAATAGTCGATCTCCAAATGCAACGTAACAGGGAGGAGAGTAAAGATAGAAAGCTCCTAAAGCTTAGTTCCATGTAAATTCACGGATAATTTGTTGTTTTGTCGTTAGTGAAAATCAATATTGACCTAAAGGATCCTCATATAAGAAGCAATACTAAAATTCAGAGTCAGTTCATTCGCATTCGGAGATCGACTATTTTTGACTGACAAAATGCCGGCGGACGGAAACAACAACAGCTACAGTGAGTTGTTCAAAATCTTTCTAAGGCCCTGTCCCAAATGGCACACTCCGGACTTGTGGACTTCCTCAGAGTCCACACTTTGGTGACGTCATGTAGTGCAGACCTATAGGGCCCTTGGTGCGAGTCCACGAGGGCGCATTGAGAGGTATTTTTGGGACAGACTCGATCGGCACGCCGGAAATAACGGCCTGATTGTTGTTGGACAGGAGAAATCACATTTTTGCACTCCGACGTCTTATCTGCATGTCAACTACACATCCTAATTTTACAGTTCTATATTTTGATATTGTGCATATCACCTGGGCATTAGACAATAGATATATCATGCTTATTTAAATGATGTATACAGTTGTACATAATAATAGGCTACATAATGTTCCATTTGAACTAAGATTACAATTTTAAAACATAATTTAAACCAAATTTTTTCAATTTACAGGTTTCAATATTCATACTATGTTTATATATGACTCAGTAAAGCCCTGACATTCGGTTCTATTTATTTAATGAATCATAATGCGATCGTATTATTAAACGTGCTATTATTATGTTTGAGACATCAACCACATCAACTTGACTTGATTATGATGACCATAATGTTTGTATAAACTGTAGGTAACAACTGGTAAAATGTACATTTAGGTCATAAAAACCGTAATATTTTCTTCTCAGCCATGTCAACAATTATCCATGAGTGAAATCTCCTCCCATCCGTTGTCTGATTGGCCTTTCGCAAGGATTCCTGGGTAGTTAAAGTGCGTGGAGCCTGCTTCTATGCGGGCTTCGCGGAAGACCGCTTCAAGGGTACAAAGGGGGCGCTGCTGAGCACACTTCAGAGCGGTAAAATGCTGAATGGGACGGCCTACGGACTCGTAGACTCAGCGAGCACGCGCAATTCAAGTCCACGAGACCGAAAGTCCGCATGAAGTGCGCCATTTGGGACAGGGCCTAAACTCTGTGTACACAAACAATGTTCTCAATGCTCGAGTTCATGTGTAGAGCCCCTAGTGATACTTCGAGCAAAGTTTCATGTTGTGTCGAGACTTCTTAGTGTTTTAAAAATAGCGATTTTTGATGCTATCATAGTCGTGCCCCTAGCACTCCCTTTCAAAAGGCAATTTGACCGAAAACGAAAATACGGTCAAACTTAAAAGTGGCGTTTCCATTCTAATGATGCTTTTAAATAAAAGTTTGCCTCGGGTAGATTAACCAAAAGACCCTAGGTTGCATTTTGGCGAAAGTTACGCTTTAAGTGTGTTAAGAAACATAGTAATGAAAGCCTACTCTATGGAAGCTTGTTTCCACCACAGAATAAAACTATTTAAAAGATAATTGCAACTGTTTATCTTGCAATTCTGTCTTTATTACACACAATTGCGAGTTTATAACACACAATTCTGAGGAAAAAGTCAGAATTGTGAGATAAAGTCACAATTACCTTTTTTATTTTTTATTCAGTGGCAGAAACAAGCTTCCATAGTACTCTCGTTAAGTAAACTTAAGTGGCCTTTTATTTCATTAATACTATATTATTTCCAAGTACAGGTTTTTAAAAATACTTTTTAAGATATGAAACACTACACATTCATTACAATTAAGTGCACTTCTTTTTTCACAAGGGTCAAGAGACCTTTCAAAAATGCGTAGCATAATCGTTTATGGGAATATATGGGAATAAAGTCTGGTGGTCTTTGCAATTTATTTTGGCCAATAATCACACACTTGGACAGGAAGAGGCGGGACCACAGTTAGTTTTTTACATTCATTTTTGTTTTTTACATTCGTCTGTCCGGCATGAGGGGAAAAAAGCTGAATAGGTGTGCTCAAAAAATATCTACTAACAGTCACAAAAACATCAACGTCACAAATTGTTCTCAAACTTAAGTTGTTCCTCAGAGATGCATTTAGCAGAGTGGTAGCCTACCTTGTAAACAAGTCTTACTAAACCTATGCGAGCAATTGATCGGTTTTGAGAAAGCTCTCGCTATTCATCATCTAAAAATCCTTGGCTGTCGTCTGAGGCTAGGAGACTAGGATGGACTTAGCTCCGAAACTCTACAAGAAAAGTGTGTGTGTGTGTGTGAGAGAGACACATTTCGACCGTGACCTTGGGTCTGTCAGCGATGGATATTGAGGAAGGACTGCGTAAAGATTCAGAGGCTGAACTGAGAGTCTGTAAGCCAGAATCCTGTCACGAATATCACCTCCATTACTGATGTGAGGAGCAGAGGGTGTGGAGAGAGGAGACACACTTAAAGTGGTTTTGTTCCCTCCCGTACCTCTCTCTATCCGTCTCGCTCTACCTCTCGACTGTGAGGAAAGTGATGTCATCGCGGCTCTTGTTCCACAGAGGCAGGGAAGCGTATTTTCCTATGTTTCCTAACGTCTGATGCATGCATGCACAACAACAAACCCTCCACCTTTTCCCATCCCACTCACTCTCTCTCTCACTTTCTCAGTCTTGGCTCGTTCTCACAGTGGTCCACCTCTTTACCTCATCTCCATATTTAAAAGTGCCAGTGTCATTGTGTATTGCCAGGAAAATCGAGTGATTTAATCAATGGGATGGAAGTGAGAGAGGCAGAAATGGACCGAGATTCAGATGTAAGTGATGTAATGCATCCCGCGCACAATAGTATATGCGCCACTCGTCCCTTTTCTCTACACCCCTCTATTCAGGGAAAGCAAGCGAACAGGTCAAGAGAAAAGCGAAGATGAGCATGAAGCTGCAAACCATGTGTTTCACACTTGGAATGTAATCAGCCGCTGGAAGTCCAGGTGACAACACCTTTAGACTGTCTCTGGAAGAGAGGGAGGTGGGAGTCAAAGAAAAAACAGGATCATCTTAAAGGCCATCTGAAGTGCCTTGAAACGCGCAGGATTATTCAGTGTGTTGACGTAATTTCCAATGAAACAGGAAAACAGGACCAGACATATTGAACAGTCCCTCCCAATAGCGTTTCGTTTATATCACAGCTCGGCCAGAGCCGTTGAGCTCGGTAAAGCTGCGGTTTCCTAATCTCTATCTGTCTATATCATTCCCAACCCCCTATATAGTGCTCTATGTGCTATTCACCACGTAGGAAACAGTAAATGTGTGAACAACTGACCGATTTCAGCAGCAGATTCAGCGTCTATTTATAGGGCGGAGCTTCAGATTCTAGAGAGCATTTGATTGGACAGAAAATCTGATGAGAAGCTGAAGTGCAGAGTAATGTCATCAAAATCCTTGATCCATATTGGCGGAAGTGAGAGACTAAGTTTTGAATGCTTGTATTTTCTAAATGCAAATTTTGTCATTGTTTTGGAGCAGACTAGCTTATAACAATAAGGCTAACATATTCATATTAAAAGCCAAAAAACTTTACATGAAGCTGCACTCTTGCACAAAGTGGTCTTGTTTCACAATCTCACAAGAAATCTCTTAATCTCACTCAACAAAACGTACCTTTATGGCTGTTTGTAAACGGTCTTGGCAACCCATTTCATATATGCAATCTCTCTCTCTCTCTCTCTCTCTCTCTCACACACACACACAGCTTCACCTGAGGCTGCTTGAGTGTGAATCTGTGTGCAACAACTCTCACAGACCTATCCACTGCTTCACACAAATGTCATCAAGATACTATAGCGTAGATACTTTAACTGAAGCGACTTAGCCTACATAGAGCAAGATATTTCACATACATCACACACTTACAGTGTTTGCGCTCACTTACATGTACAACACTACATCTCTGCTCCCCTAAAACATAAACGGAAGGTACAACAAATTCATCAAACACACACACGGCGCATATATGTAGCAATTTACCATAATACCCCACCATTCAGACATCTCACGAGCAAAATAACAGTGTGTGTGTGGCATGATCGTTCCTGTGACATTGGTCTCGCAGCGGCACGGAGACTGGATTGATGAAGGTGGGAGGAGGATGGATAGATAAAAACAGCGCGTGAATGAGTGGAGGTGGGGTTCGGCTCTGGGAATTGGTGGCTTGGAAAATGGGGGGAGGACAGAGCGCTAATGGCCGCGAGACGCAGCTGGCTATGGACGTAAAGGACAGAGAGAGACCTAGAAAATGACATTATCCTTTTGTTTTGCGCTGCTGATTTGCTTGTGAGTGTGGAGTGTGTGAAGGCGCATGTTAATGTCAGATCGCAGGGGAAGAAAGGCTTCAACGCTACTGCTCTACAGTGACATAATTAAAGACAAAGTAAGAGTATAACGTGTAACAGTAAGTTTTTCTGCTTGCAAATTCCGCCATGTAGCTAAATAGCAAATCCGCCATCGCGTGAGCGCAACTGGCTTTTAAAGGGAATGGGAGATGAGACTCTGATTGGTTTATTGCACGTTACACACACCCACACACACACACACACACACACACAGTATTTTGAAGGTTTTTTGTTAACATAATGAAGCCAACTGATAACCTCTGCTGTATTTCTACTAGGCTATATGATATACTTTATAAATGATTTATCCCTGCCCATCATTATTATTATTTTTAATTCATATGCCTTTAAAGAACATTTCTGCTTGTTGTCATTTCATAAAAAAAATGTGTCTGCCATCTTTTCACCCTCATGTTCTTCCAAACCTGTATGACTTTCTTTATCTGTGGAACAAAACATTATATATGGGTCTAATGTAATGTGCTCTTTTTGCACCCCGACATTTTTCTAAATATCTTTAATGTTAGAAATAAAGTCAAGATATCGAGTAAATGACGAGAGAATTGACATTTTTTACTATATATTTTTAACAGCTGCCCTGAGATCAGCTGCTGATACTAAGGCACCGTTTCCATGTTTTTCGTAGAGAAAGTGTCAGTCTTTTGTTGTTTGGAGCTGCGCTGAGATCAGCTGCTTTGTGTTGAACCTCTATTCCCATCAGCCACCTCTGCTCCGAGACCAGCGCGCACTTCTCAGCATAACACCGAATAAATTATTGTGCCGTATTGGGGTGATAGGGTTTCAGAGCCACATTTAGAACGGAGAGATAGTGACAAGTGCAAGAGGAAGAGAGGAATGAATCAGAGAGAGGGATGGTGGGGCGCATGCACATGAGAGATGCTTAGTGTTAAAATTGGCAGCTAGACGAGAGAACGAGAGCGGGAGAGAGTGAGACAGGGTCATAGAGAGAGCACAAGAGAGAGAGAGAGAGACGGGGAACGTGAGAGAAATTGTTATCGCAAAAATAGATAGAAATTGGGGAAATGAGATGAAGAAAGAGAAAGGGGGAGATGGAAACAAAAGGGTCAAACAGAGAGGGTGAAAGGGAAGATGTGTGGTTTTAAAATAGACAGACGTGGGAAGGCAGTGGTGCTGTTTTCTGCTGTATTAGTGTGTGTGTGTTTGTCCCCTCCCTTTTTATTACACACACACACACTCGCATCTGACAGATTCACTTTCTCAAAGATTCTCTTCTTTCTCTGTAAATTGCTGGGAGGCTGCCGAGCTCACGTTGACCGCGCTGTAGAAATCAGACTGAGCTTGTGTGTGTGTGTGTGCGAGGACGTCTAACAAAATCAACACACAACATGCAATGCATTCAGTGCTTTTCGAGCATTGAAGTCTCTTACGCTCACAACGGCTGCATTTACTTAAAAAAAAATCGGAAAATAGTAATATTGTGAAATATTACAATTTAAAATAACTGTTTTCTATTTTATCAAAGCTGAATTTTCAGCATCATTACTCCAGTCTTCAGTGTCACGTGATCCTTCAGAAATCAGTCTAATATGATGAACTGGTGCTCAAGAAACATTCCTGGTTATTGAAAATTAATATTTAATGGAAATATTTTTGTGGAAACCGTGATACATTTTTTTTTTTTTCAAGATACTTCAATGAATAGAAAGTTCAAACCCAGATAGCAACATAGTGTCGACCCATATCCGGCCCACATCTGGTACGCGTTGATTCCAGCATTTATTTGAAATAGTAACATTATAAATGACTTTACTGTCATTTTTGATCAATTTAATGCCTCCTTGCTGCATAAAAGTATTAATTTCTAAAAAACCTTTTGAAGGCTTTATATATCGGCCTATGTACATTTTGACCATGGCTGAATATATATGCATATAGCCTACCTTTCAGAATCTGCAAAATAAGAGGGATAATACAAAATGCATGTTATTTTTTTATTTAGTACTATCCTGAATTAGATAATTTTCTTAAAAGATGTTTACATATAGTCCACAAGACGAAAAAAAAAGACGAAAAAAAAGAAGCTGATTTGATAAAAATGACCCCGCTCAAAAATGTACATACCCTTGATTCTCAATACTGTGTGTCATTACCTGGATGATCCACAAATGTTTTTTGTTTTGTGATGGTTGTTCTTGAGTCCCTTGTTTGTCCTGGGAGGTTAAACTGCCCAATGTTCCTCAGAAAAAAATCCTTCAGGTCCTGCAAATTCTTCAGTTTTCCAGCATCTTTTGCATATTTGAACCCTTTCCAGCAGTGACTGTATGATTTTGAGATCCATCTTTTCACACGTTGGGACTCAAACACAACTATTAAAAAAGGTTCAAACATTCACTGATGCTTTCAATGAAAACTTTTTGAATTTGAAGATCAAGGGGCCATTTGGATGGCACTATGTTGCTGTCTGAGAGGTAAATTGTACTTATTATTAATTGTATCTTCTTTAGACAAAAAAAATAATTTAAACAAGAAAAATGTACACATCTTCACCCTGTTCAAAAGTTTTCACCCCCGCGGCTCTTAATGCATCGTGTTTCCTTTTATTTTGTCTTGTGGACTATATGTAAAAATCTTTTATGTAAAATATCTTATTCAGGACAGTACTAAAAACAACAACAACAACAACAAAAAACACTCTTATTTTGTGAAAATAATTAACATTTTGCAGATTCTGCAAGAGGTGTGTAAACTTTTGACCACAAACATGAACAAACAATGCACAGCTGTATGTTTATTGACTAATGCTAACAAAGATTAATAAATACTGTAACAAATTATTGCTCATTGTTAGTTCATGTTAGTCAATATATTAACTACTGTTTACAAATGATACCTTATTGTAAAGTGATACCGGTATATTACATAAGGTATAGTAAGCACTATGCAGTTGTTGGTGTGTATTAGGTGGTTGCTTGTGGTTGTTAGTATGTTTCTATGATTTATGGTTCCTCTTAGAACTAAAAAGAATTTTAAAAAAGAGCTTTTTATTCTCAAGTGTTTTAAAAGAACTTACAAACGAATACACTGATCTGAAGCACATACGACGTAAGAGCCTTTAAAGTCTCCAAAGCACCGTACAGTCAAAGTTCTTTGTGGAACCTAAGAACCTTTTTAACGGAGTGTGTTTATGTGGGCGCACATGAGTGTGAAGAACATGATGTTTGTGTTGATTATTATAGTATTGATTTGTGTGGCTTCAGTATGACTCACAGCAGCCATGGTAATGCTGTGTCTGCCTCTCTCCACACACACACACACGCACACACACACACACACACACACACACACCAGCACTACAGACAGCTGTATGGGCGGGGGAGGTAGAGAAAGCGGACGAATGGATGAGTGTGTGTCTGTGTGTGATTATGTGAAGAGGATGTGCTCTGTTGATAGATCCCATGTTTGTGCGTGTGTGTGTGTGTGTGTGTGTGTGTGTCTGTTGGAGAGGTGTAATGGGAGAGAGGTGAGTCGGGCTAAATGAAGTGTGTGTGTGTGTGTGTGTGTGTGTGTGTGTGTGTGTAGATATCTATTGGAGAGGGAGGCAGACAGATGGGGGGGTCTAAATGATTAGTGTAAGTGTGTGTGTGTGTGTGTGTGTTTGAATATGAATGCGCGTCTTTTTAAATTGCTCTGTATGTGTATGCGTGTGCATGGCAGCATGTGTTTTAACTCTGAAGATGCATTTGTGTGTGTGTGTGTGTGTGATACAGTGTACAGTCATTCCGAGTGTGTGTCTGTGCGTGTGTACAAATTGAAAATAGGCATATGAAAATACACGCACTATGGCATATTCTCATCGGTCCTTTACAAAGGTGTGTGCGTGTGTGTGAGAGAAAGAGAGAGAGAGCGACGCTGTGATTAATCACACTCACTACCTACAACATACATGTCTGCTGCTGCTCCTGCTTGTCTATGGCTGTTTTCAACGGAACACTAGTATGCATTATGCATCAATAAACTAAACAGTTCAAACAGCAGTATGCTTTCACATGTTGCATGCTTAATTTAATGAAAGGTGTCGCATCTTGGAAATAAATGGGTCTTTGCATACTGCAGAAAAAATAGTAAATGTTAGTATGCAATACCAAACACGGCCTCAATGTGCATTTTAGTGCATGTAGTAGGTCATCCTGGTATTCCATGCATACAAACTGGTACTCCCATCATGCACATGCATGTGAGTAGTGTGTTAGTACAGTATGCTATTTTAAACATAGCCGTTAAACATATGGCAAATGTAGCAGCCAGGTCATCTAGAAACTTCTTGCATAAAGAAAATTGTTCTCAATATACATACTGCAGAAGCATGAGGAGTAAATGTTAGTATGCAATTCTAACCATAGCTGTGCTCCCCTATATTTTACACATTTTGGCGAATGTAGTAGGTTATTTGGTAATCCATGCATTCAACCACCCTTCGTGCACAACATACATGCTACATACTGCAAAAATAATAAGAGTAGTATATGCAATTCCAAACATATTTACAATGTGCTTTGTTGTATATTAGGCCTCTACAAATACTTGGCAAATAGGTCATTCTGATATTCCATGCATACAAACTCTCTTAATGTGCAATATACAGTACATACTGCATACTGCAGAAATAGTGTGAGTAGTATGTTAGTATGGTGCTTTTAAAATAACCGGTATACTGCACATTTTGGCAAATGTTGAAGGTTATTTGGTATTCCATGTATGCAAGCTCCCTTCATGCACAATACACATACTACAAAAATAAGAGTAGTACGTTAGTATGAAATTATGAACAAATTTACAATGTGCTTTGTTGTATATTATACACTATAGGGTACAACGGGGCTAAAGGCACACCTTAAGGGAAACATGCTTTTCACTACTCCCAAAGAAAAAAAGAAGAAAGTGGTTTATTTTGTTTAAAAATCGTATAAATATGAGGTGGCGAGTCGGGCACATTGTATTTATACAAATACTTTAGCTAAAATAATATATTTTTTAATAATGTTCAAAACAACCACTTTAGCAAAGTGTGCACTATTTTCTTTAGTGAATAGTGAATGTAAATAAAATAATTACATTTGTCCAATATATATACTAATATACTATACTAATAGACATTAAAATATGTTAATATAAAATATATTTAAAAAATACATAAAATTATTTTAAAAAGTAAAGATTCTGAAAGCATTGAATGAGATCCTATAATAATTTAATATAGATTTACAGTAGTAACATTAAATTTATTATATGACATGATTAATATCATATTTTTAAATATGATGGTGTCATTATAAATATGGGTATTATCTCTAAGCTGGACACCCAACTTAAAATATGATATTTACCATCTGACTCTGAATCTAACCATGTCATGTCAACAAATGGAAAAGTTAGCCAGATATTAATTATAATGTTTATAATTGTGCCTTTCGCCCAAAAACCAGGGGCGCTTTTTACTCCAAATACCATACTACCAAATACTTTTATTCTTCCATTATTGAAAAACTGTTGCTTTAATTACCTTGAACAAAACTGAAAATCATCAACAAGATTCTACAAGCAATCATTAACAAGCGATTCTCGTTTGCTACTTAAATCTACAACATTTTAAAAACATAAAATATTAGATCAAATTAGCACAGAATCAACTTTGCGCTGCTGCCCGCGATCGCGTCAAGGATCAGACAAATTTCCACGTGCACCTTAAAAAAGCACAAGTTTTTGTGCCATCTACTGATTTAGAGGAAAACAAAATCAAAGGAGCCTTTTACCCCGGTGTGCCTTTAGCCCCGTTGTACCCTACTATTATATAGTACTGCACATTTTGGCAAATGTAGTAGGTTATTTGGGTATTCCAAATCCCAAGCTCTGCAAGCTCTGTAATGCTGCAAATAGTATGAGTAGTACGGTAGGGTGCTATTTTGGAGCATAGCCTACTTCTCCGCACAAAAGCCCAGAGACAGACAGCAGTGTGCAGCGCTCTACACCCTGATCGCCTGTAGCAGGACACGGGTGTTAGCAGTCTAGAGGCGAGCCGAGACGCAGAGGAGAATGTTTGCTTGTCCTTGTGTGTGCGTCGATGAGTACAGACAGGCTAAATGCACCGCGAGTGTGTCCGGAGTATGACTGACATTAATAATGGAAGCGCGGCTAGTTAGCGTCACACGGCCGAGAGCAGTCTGCGGCCTCTCTGGCCGGCTAGCGTGCCTGTGCATGCGCGTGTTTTTGTGGAGGAGGGGTGTGTTTCTGTCACCCCAGCTTTCGTGGTGTCCTCTTTGACGGGCCCTCCCAGGCGATGGAAGCACTACAGCCTACACACGCACTCATGATTACACACACGGCCGCAAACGCACACATCAGACAGACAGGCAGTGGGTTGGGCATCTCTGCTGTCTGCGTCCCTTCATCTGCAGTGTTCTCCCATTCGTTCTCTCTTTCACTCTGTTTTGACGTGGCGTGTGTGTGTCGGCAGCGTGCCTGCACCATTATCAGCGCCGGCGGCGCAGGGCACCCATTGTCTTTGCCGACGTTGAAGTGCCGAGGGCATTGTTTTCCGCTGCTGGTGGTGGCCTGTATCCACGCACAGTTCAGACGTGCTCTCTCAGGTTTTTTTTTTTTTTAACCAAGTGGATTTTGAAAGCCAAATACCTGGGCTGAAAATTCTTGCGTGTGGATTCAATGCGTACCAGATGTGGGCCGCCACTATGTTGCTGTCTGGGAAACAAATCTCTCTCAACTGAGGGGCTGTTTACATGACACCGTTTTTTAAATTAAAACGTAAAACTTTTTATGCTTTTGGCCGCCCGTTTACATGACAAAGGCGTTTTGGGTGCCTGAAAATGCAAAGTTTTGAAAACGGGTTTCAAAGTGCAAGTTTTTGAAAACGGTCTCCGTGTAAACAACAAAAACGCGAATCTCTGAAAACGATGACGTCATGCATCATGCGTATTACGTATTTCATCGCCATCTAATGGCCTGGCAGCAGAATACAGGGTTTTTAGACGTTTTCGCGGATCCGTGTGAAAAGAGATTTTGACAATGGTGTCGTCTGTATGCGGAAAACTCAAAGGAAAAACTTCTCAGTTTTAAGCATATCGTTGTCATGTAAACGTACCCTAAGTTGCTGGTATTATTATTAAAGGTTATAATTAACAATTCATTTTTAATGATACAAGAGTAAAAAATATAATAAATATGTAATATAGTGCATTTATTTCGCAAAATGCTCCTCAATAAAGTTTTTCTAGCTATAGGTCATTGAATGGCTTTACGTGACATATTGTTCCGCGTTTGAAACAATCATCGAACGAGACATTGTAAGCTGTAGGCTACTGTATCTTTCAACATACCTTCTAAACGCTACAGCGATCTGTCACGCCACATTTAAGAGCATCAAAACGGACTTTTGTAATAAAATTTACAGAATTTCAAAGCTGAGACTTTGTTTCATATAAAAAGTAACCTGTCGGCGTCGTTTTTGTTTTTTTGTGTTTTAAGCACAAACCTCACTAAACTGTATTAGATGTATTCTTAATTCAAGCTATATTTTACAAAACAGGTCTTAATATATTGTACAATTTTGCTTCTCAAGTAAATGTAATGATGTGATTTTTTTCAATTAAATTTAGAAAAGGATTATTGCCATGTACAATGAGGAGAGGACAGAGAAATTACTGTTTGTGCAATTAAAGAGGCTTAACAGCGTTTTCCAAATCTAAGACAGAGATGTGTATTCATGGCCCACTTTACTGTCCCGATACACGTCTTCCCCCAAGAGATCGTCTCTTTCCTTCCCCAACCCCGACACACACACACACACACACACACAAAGACACATACATACTGTTTGACGCAGCAATCCTTATAGACATTGAACTAATCGTGTCTGCCAGTGAAGACAAGCCATGAGATCTTCTCAAATCAAACCAACGCAGTTGTCAGCTTTTGTAGTGCTATGAAAGGATTAGTTTTTGGTTCCTTTTCAAAAGCAGACCCCTTTTTCACTATAGTACCTTGTTGTGCGGTCCTTGTTGACGCTAACGTTAGACTATGCGCCTTCGCCCTGCTTCTAACGGTTATATAATTCAAACGGCTGTTTGAGGCCGCAGAACTTTTCAAATGCTCCTGTGCTGCTGTGATCATGGAGAAAAAAAAAATCATCTGCAACAGTACGGCTTAAAATCCCCCCTCCCCCTTTCATCTGTTCTCACCGGCCCCTGAGAGTCGTTAAAAAATCCCACGCAATCCCCCTCATTGCTCTGCGGACTCCGGAAGAGATCGAACAACGCCACTGGAGATCTCACACCACCTGTAGGTGCCCTTGATAGTGTCGCACACTCGTGGCCCGGGATGTGCTGATGCTAGGTGGTAAATTGGTCTGTGCAGCTGGTCTCTCCCGAGGGGATGTGGTATGGATCACATACAGTCAGAATTGGGACACAAATAAATCACATGCAAATGCTTTCACTCGGTCTCTGCGGAGACTCAAACCTGTGAGTTCCACCTGAACCAGTAGATTTGAGCTTTGCCATATTTGCCAAATATTTCTATGCCCTTTTCCACTTATTACTGTCCTTTGTAATGCATGGCTATAATTGTTGCTCACACTCAGGGTTAAGGGTTTGTTCTAAACCATTAACCCTAAATATTAAACCCTAGCGGATTATTATTTGTGCCATGGACATGAATGAACCTCACATCGCGTGGCTTGTTGAGGAAGTTGCGCTGTTATTTGAACACTCTAAGACTTGCACTGAAGGAAGGACTTTAATCATGTATTGGAATATATCAGAGAGACGTTTGAGTAACCCTAGTGTAACTCAGACTGTGTGTGTAAACCTCACTCTCCTGGCCTCAGGAGGCTGCGGTCATTAGCGTCCTTGTTAGCGTGGAAACCGCGGTTCGAATCCCGCTCAGAGCGAGTAGAACTGGAGGGGTGGAGGGGTTACACTAGCTACCACCCAGAACACCTTAGTAACCAGATTGAACCAGCTAGTCCTTTCAGGACGACTATCGTCAAATACGATTGACAATTAGCAGTTAGTTTTGGCGGTATGGTTCTGCTCTGGGCAAGAACTCCATGCATCCATGCAGCCTAGCATAGATAAGAGCAGCAATAACCCCCCTTAGGGTAAACAGAACAGAACCAACATAAATGTATTGCAGATATCATTAATTCAATATTTTAATGTACAACATAATTCAAGAATTTATTCTGATTCAAAGGGGAATCAGAATGCCAATCCTGACTGGACGAGAGGAGGAGCTGGGGGTGGAGGAGGGTAATTCGCTCCTGAGAAACGTGATAGCTGCTGATAATACTGATTATAATATAATTATAATATAATATCTCATATATGGAGACAGTGATATGCAATAGCTGAGAGTCAACTGATGTGAGCTTGACGAACGTGACCTGCCACAACTTACGCTATGCTTGATTTTTTTGAATTTTCAGTTTTGTTTAGTTTTCGTTTTAAGATGAAAATGATTTTATTTAAAAAACAAATGATCATTTAATGTTTGTTTAGTCATGTTTATTTGTTGATATTATTTTACTATTGTTTTATTAATTTAGGGCTGCCAAAGTTAACTGGTATCATTTAAAAATCTTTTGTTATTACTATACAGTGGCATTATCATGTTTAATGGAAAGTTTTACAATATACATTAATATTTTCTAAAAATGAAACTATAAAATTTTAAAAAATAATTGTATTTTACTTAGCTCTAAAGTCATAACAATAAATTTTTTTCTGTTTCAATTTTCACAGTAATATTAGTTTTTTATATATTTATTTTTATTATAAAATATACAAAAAACATTAAATATTTTCAATTCATCAGTGATAATAACACTTCCTAGAACACCCTAGAAACCACTGGACTCAAACACGTATTGCCCACGTGAGTGATGCAGTTTCAGTACAATTGCGCTAAACACTAAGCCATGGAAAGCACTGGAAACGTTACTTCCTTCAAAACAAATTAAGCAAACATCAATAATTTGTATTAAAAATTAATTATTTTTATTAAGTACTCGTTTCTCAGCATTCGGTTTGTCAGTAGTGAGGCGTGGCAGGAAGCAGGAGTGTTTGTGTGCGCATGTGTGTGTGCACTAGCGTTCTGGGCCAGTGGACTGGTAAATACAGCGGCTGTGGAGTGGAAATGAAGGCTGGATCTATTTGGAGAAACGCTAGATGACCTTCCACTGAGCTGGATGACATCCATAGCGATTTTACCGTGCAGCACAGGCCCACCACCAACGCCATGCGTCACACGCTCCCAATCGCACACAGATGTGTATGATCAGACACACGTGGAAATGAGGGGCGTAAACACGCACACAATCAGAAACAACAGGGCATGAGTCCATAACGCACAGTCACACACAGACAGTTACACAAACATGCACGTCCACAATTAATGGCCCAGAAAACGAGAGATCAAGCCAGATCACACATTAAGGACCGTTCACACTCAGAACGATAATCATAAAGATAACTATATTAGCGTCAACAGCAGTGGACGACATCGTTCTGTTTATTATAAGCTCGTGCTGCAGTTTTGTCGTCTGTCGCATTAAATGCTTGAGGTCTTTGAAGCAGCATGGATTCTGATTGGCTGTCAATATTTTTATCGTTAATCCGCTGGAAAAAAGCGTTCTTCTGAAAGTGATATCACCAACATTGTTTCTCTGTGCCGTTATTGTTACAGTTGTGGCATGAACTCTGCTGTTCTGTTATATTGAGAATGATTTTTTGATATCTTTATCATTATCATAGTTATTGTCCTTGGTGTGAACGGGTTTTAGCCAACAATGTGTGCCGAGAAAGAATAATTTTTACTTAATTACCCGTACAAACAGGGCTTGACTAACTTTATTGGTCACCACTGTCGTTAGTGGTTTTCCAAAGTTACAAGCCACTCAGCATTTTCACTGGCCACAATTCTGACATTGATACCACGGGGAAAAGCTGCCATATAGATATTTTTAATATTATCTCATAATTTGGCAGCAGGAATATTAGGCTGCTGTCACTTTAAGAGCCGACACATCGATCCATTATACCGTTACACATGCGTTTTCTTTCTCAACTGTTTACGTTCACATAAAACAACTGTGTTTACATGAATGCTCGCCAAGACCGGCATTTTGACATTATTTTGTGTGTTTTTGACTGTTTAAGCGCAATAAGCAGCGATAAAAGAACTCAATTTAGTACTGAGAGGTGGCTTTATGTTAGCGCACTTTGGGTGTGAGCACAAGATCTATGGGAATGAGTAAGATTATGCGCAATACACGCAATCTCATGTCGATATTCAAGCCCTTTAACAGCATCAATATTCATCCGGAGCAAATGAAGCGAGTGAGTCGGAGAGATGAGAGAGAGAGAAAGTGCAGCTGGTATCGTATATCTATTCTGCGGAAAATGAGTATTGGAAGCGTTTCAGATATTTCAGTATCGATGCATCGAACACATGTATCGAAAAACCTATATTTCTGACAACACTACATTGCACTTAGTTTATTATTTCAGCTGCCTTTTTAAAAGACTACAATTGAAAAATGTATATTATATAACATTATATTACATAAAATCATGTAAGTAAGTGGTGCACATTGACCCAACCAATGCTTTGAGTTTAGGGCGAGACTGTCTGTTTGATTGGCCAATGGCAGATGGCGGGGAGTGTCAAGGAAACGTGTTAGGAAACAATTATTATTTTTTACACTGCCACTACTAGAGCAGAAATCACACACTTCAACTTCAAGCAGATCACTCGTCTGTAAATATGACATCGCGGTTATAAGACGTCTGAGCCTGGCGCATTCGTGAAACGTTCCCGTGGCGTCGATTCATTACGGCGTCACACATCTGACCCCCTGACCGTCGAGTTTGTTGTTTATTTCTTCTCTTCATCCATTCATTTCCTGTAAAAAGACTGCTGAGCCCAGTGCTGCATAGACAGCGGCATCTGGAGATAAATAATTCCTCCATCGCTCCTCTCCTCTCTTCCTCCCTCGCTCGCTCTGCCCCGTCCTGACCTTATGGATCTGTTTTGAGCCGTGCCAGATTGTTGCTCAGGACTCTCGCACCTAGAAAACAGCGGAAGGGGGAGGGGTGCTGTCTTTCCTCTCTTCACCTCATATCCGTCTGTCTCTCTCTCTCTCTCTCTCTGTCTACTCTTTCCCACCGCCTCTATCTAATTTCTTTCCCATCACCTTCTATTCTTGAAAGAGCCGACGGTTTCCGATACCCCTCTCTCTCTCTCTCTCTCGCTCTCTCTCGTTCTGTTTTTCATGGTTGTTCTCTGACTGACCCTCAGGTGTGTGACAGTTTCAGTGGATTGCATCAGCCTCCACGCTATAGTCACTGACAAAATACGATATAGCACCATGTAGGGCTGGGCGATGTGATGGTATAGACTGTGCGGCGGTTGAAATTTATCAGCTTTTACAGATTTTGCATGATATATGCGCGGTATAGCTGTATTTACACAGGCAAGACTGCGTTATGTTGTTTACACATGAGAGCAATGAGAAAATATGGAAAACTGCACAAATACAGAGTCAGTCAAGATGGCCAAGAACTTGTTTTTGAGGGCAGAAACGTGAAGCAGGGTTTAGCGGTTTATGGTTGCAGGGCAACGTCACAACTTGCCGCATTAATATAGAATTCACTGGAAGTGTTTATATCGGCTATTTTGGAACAGCTTTGATGTGGCTCATCCAATCAGAATTCAGAGTCATTATAATGTCATTTTTAGCTCTGTGTCGTGTTTATTTGTGAAGCTGGGTTTGCTCTGAAACCACAATGATAATCTGATCTTTTGATTTGCATCATCAAGTTTTAATTTGCTTGATATTTTTCATTTGATTTTCAAAAAAATAGGCATTGCAGTGCAAAATCATTTTCTTAATCGTTATTTTTTCCTTGTTTTCCAGTATTTATTTATTTATTTATTTTTAAAGCATAAATCATAAAGTAAAAATAGAGTAAGGTTTGTGTTTAAAATAAGAATGTCATCGGAGAAAGAAAAATGTAGTAAAAATGTAGTAAAACTTAATCCTTAAAACAATGTGTTTATTTATTTATTTATTTATTATTTATTTCAACTATATTTATTTATTTAATTTCAGTATAAGCATAAATCATAAGGTAAAAATAGAGAAAGGTTTGAGTTTAAAATAAGAATGTCATTGGAGTAAGAAAATGTAGTAAAAAATGTAGTAAAACTTAATCCTTAAAACAATTTATTTAGGCCTACTTATTATTTATTTACTTTCATTATAAGCATAAATCATACGGTAAAAAATAGAGTAAGGTTTGTGTTTAAGATAAGAATGTCACTGGAGTAAGAACAATGTAGTAAAAACTCAGTAAAACTTAATACTTAAAACTATTTATTTATTATTTATTTCAACTATATTTATTTTATTTAATTTCATTTTAAGCATAAATCATAAGGTAAAAATAGAGTAAGGTTTGTGTTTAAAATAAGAATGTCATTGGAGTAAGAAAACATTTTTATTATTATTATTATTTCAACTATATGTATTTAATTTCATTTTAAGCACAAGTCTAACAAAAATAGTAAGGGTTGTGTTTAAAATAAGAACATTTATGTCAGTGGAGTAGGAAAGGTATACTCTCTGAAATGTCAGAATATTTTGCTTCTCAGTTAAATATATCTTGTTTAGATATCAAACGTATAAGTATGATGCTTAAATATTTTAATGGAAAATAAAAATAGATTAAGGTAAATATAGGTATATATCAAAATATTATTTTTTACTGGCAGCTTAGAGATATATTTTGGTTTGTATTCATCACGTTCTAAATGCAAAAAGTCTAAATGTGAAATATTTAATTTACTGGATCATCAAAAAAATATATATAGTCAGTGATATAATATGATATGGTGGTATGTAATAATATTAAATATTAATATAACATTAAATAATAATATTAAATGTTACATCATTTATATGGTATTCTATCTCGTATTTTTACTGGAATTTATTTATAATATAATATGACTCATCCTGTGATAGAAGATTGTGATCATACGCCTCCCCCAGCAAGCGTTTGGCACATGATCTAGTCTGCTGATGTATTGGGTTATTTTACATGCAGAGTGACGCTCTTAACCTTGGGAATACAGTTGCGACCTTTTTTTTTTTTTTCTCCAGTAGATGCGTCTAGTATGTTATTGCAGATGTTGGTATCAATTTTTCCTCTTTTGTAATTCACTCACATATTCATGCTATCCCTCCATTTTTCTCCCCGCCTTCATATTCATCTCACCTCTCTCCACTCCGTATCTGTCCATCTCACACATACCAACACACACACAAACACACAGCGCTCTCCGCCTGTCAGTCACACGCGCGCGCGCGCGCGCACACACACACGTCTCTAAATGGATTCTTGCGGAGAGGGGCCGTCCAGAGCATCAATATCAGTCAGCTGTGACACTGCAGTCTAAACTGCAGTCTGAAATAAACGATGAAGTTTTGCGTTGTTTTTGATTTTTGCCTCACACATTTCGTCTGCGGATCCATGCATATAAGTGATACGATGCTTTCATCACTAAATCTTACTCACAGAATCACACAAACACATTTCCATATAAAGCGCAACACACTCTTCATTTGCATAATGCGTCTTCGATATAAACACAAGAGCACGTCATAGTTTTGAGTTGCTTTTGATTTCGCCTCCAAATATAGCTCACATTTCAGCGGATCCATGGACAAATTGCACGTGTTTTACGTTTAGATAGAATATTAAAAAACTGCTTTTTAATATTGAAATACTCACATAGCTCTACACTCTTGACAAATAAAGGTTTCTTATTGGCATCGACGGTTCCATGAAGAACCTTTAATGGAATCATTCCATTGCACTTTATAGTGTAAACAGGTTCTTTATGAATATTCACTGAACGTTTCTTTTGGAAGAGAAGATTTTTAAGAGTTTATGAGTCGAACCACATACCAAATACAGTTTTGACGCCAACACAACATACAAACATAGCTAGGCTACTATCCCTCTCGTACAGCATCTGTTGCTATAGTAAGAGTTTCCTGATTTGAGATCAGTGCCGTAGTTTACCTTACAATAATTCGGAACGCGATTAGTGCAGGACTAAACTGAACTCAGATCAGACTCTGAGCGCAACGGCAAACACATGTGCAGCCTGTTATCCAACACGCCCCCCTGTCCCCATGCATGCGGCTCTGGAGACGCACAGCAGCGCTCAGTCCCAGCCACTCATCCATCCATCCATCCGCTCGCACTGACATTAAGCGCCTTAAATGTGGAGAAACATGCGTCTCTACCTGCGGTGGTGCCTGTGCCTTGATCCCGGTCCTCTGGATCAGGTCCTCCTGCAACGCGGAAAATGGCAGATATTCCCTGTCAGTGGCAGACTCGTCTCTCTCTCCCTGTCTCTCTCTCTCCTAGTCTCTCTCGCTCTATTTCACTTTCCTCCTTCCCTTTGCTGCCATGTTCGGAGCGGGGCGGGGGCTGGGGGTGGACCGAACGGGGTTGGGGGTGCTGTTTGGAGGAGAAGAGACGAGCGTAAAGGAGAGAAAGCGGGCTCAGGGGGATAAGAAAGCAATTAGAGGGCAGTCCTCTCTTACTTCCAGACGGAATGTATAATGGAATTAGCTCAGGGGGGCTCGCAAGCCAGCGAATGTGTGTGTGAATGCTGATTTGTGAAGGGGGGAGACCACCTGCTCTAGCTGGGAGAGAGAGGACAGAGATGGAGGGGAAAGATGTCAGCTTCAAAGGCTGTCTCACAGGTTGGCGATCTCTCATCAGAGCGGCGAAATGCACCGTGCGCGTGTGTGTGCGCGTAAAGAGAAAGAGTGTGGTGTGGATGAGTCGGGAGTTGAAAGAGTTCGCTTAGATGAGGAGAGAGAGCCGTAGATGAGAAAAATCACAAACGAGATCTCTTGAATATTTCAATTATTTCTTCCCTGACAGCACTGAGAATTGAACAGAGGACAAATGGAGACCCTGTAAAATATAAATGGGAGTTTTGAGGTCATTTATGCTAGCGTACTCGGCCGATGACTCATACTGCACTCACAGGCGTATGCAAATGTTTGCCCAATCAGGTGATCTCTAGAGGGAGAATGCACCTCCCCCTTTGTCACCTGCAACTGATTAGCAAAAGCGAGTAGCAAAACTTGTTTCAAGGCTGTGAACAATTTTTTTTTAATGTTGTAATGTTTTTTTTTTTTTTTTTAAAGGGATGACCTCTTGATAAACTTACTGTTTCAAAGGAAAATATATCAACACAAGTAAGAAAGCTGCCCCTCTCAAGACATTTCATGTTATCTTTAATCTCTCACATGTGTGAAGTTTCATGGAGTTGAATAAAACTCTACAAATACTTCACACCTTAAAGGTATATTTCAAAGAAAATTGAACTTGCAGTTAATATAATGTTAATTAAATAAAACTTTATTGACAGTCTTTTAAAAGTGTATTTTGTAATAATGGCAACATGTAACTTTCAAATACATTTTAACTCATCGTTAATATTGTGCCGTGCTAAAGAAGTGCACTTATTTTGATGCGTTGACCAACATAGGTATAGAACATGTAAAGTACTTGATTATAATTTTAACTGTAATGTGTTATTAGATATTAGATATATATGTGCATTTAAAAATACTATATATATATATATATATATATATATATATATATATATATATATATCCATCCATCCATGTCCAGGGATCAGGTTGCCGAGGTCCCTGCCTTCGACTGCCCCCCGATCCTCTCAGCACCGGCCCCTTACGGTCCCTCCTGCAGGTGGTGAGCCCACGGGAAGGCGGCCCCACGTCGCTCCTTCGGGGGGAGGCCCGGCCACCAGGCGCTCGCATACGAGCCCCAACCCCAGGCCTGGCTCCAGGGTGGGGCCCCGGCTGCGCCATACCGGGCGACGTCACGGTCCTCGATATAATTTTTCTCATAAAGGGCTTTTGAACCGCTCTTAGTCTGACCTGTCACCTAGGACCTGTTTGCCTTGGGAGACCCTACCAGGGGCATATAGCCCCGGACAACATAGCTCCGGTCATTTGGGTACTCAAACCCCTCCACCACGTTAAGGTGGCAATTCAAGGAGGGTATATATATATATATATATATATATATATATATATATATATATATACAAGTTTCAGTAGAAATTACATACAAAGTATATTTTAGTTTATCATAAATGCTTGTCAGTACATTCGGCAGTACACCTTAACTAATTTAAAAACAAATTATGAACTATAACATATTTTCATTTAATGTCAATTATCATTATCATCAGACACTTATCATTAAGTGTCATTTCATTTGGTTTTAAAAGAGTTAAAGTGTAGATGTTCTTATTTTTCAGAAGGGAAGTTCAATATTTCAAAATTCTCAAAAAAAAAAAAAAAAAAAAAAAAAAGAACATGAAAGACCAAATGATCAGAAATATGTTATGTTAAAAGCCTCATTTCTCATTTGGGTCTATTTAAGGATAAACATCTGAGATAAAGTAAATACTTAGAAGACATAACTCAGATCTCCTGAGGTGTTTTCCTCCGGGGAGAAACACTGAGGCTGGAGAGATTTTTATGAGTGTGTGTGTGTGTGTGTGTGTCACAGATTGTGTCATGAATAAAAATAAGCCAAGCATACTAAAACCTTTCTGCCTTTCATTGCTAGTCCACTTCTTTATACTCTCTCCAACCATCAAATCAGAATCCAGAATGCAGTCATCAATATCACTGCACAACAACCCTCATATCTCATTCATGTCAGTCGGAAGTGCAAAAATCACACTAAACAACCAGTCTGTATTAAAGGACTAGATCGCTGCATTTCTGACCGTGCTCTGACACTGCCTGACGGTATTTCTCTCCGATTGATTTGGGATTTCATTTCTCTCCAGAAATGCGCCACTGTGCGACCTTGAACACGCAAGACTATTTACATGCAGATGTTCTGTCTAGAATATCAAGTCTTACTATTCTTTGAATGAATCTGCTCTTGTTTTGCTTTAGATTTCTTTTTTTTTTTTTTTTGACACTTAAAAAAAATTATGAGATAAAATACAATAAAATTAAATTCACAGTCAACAAATTAAATCCATTCAGGCACTGGGATAAATACTAGATTAGGATGCAGCCTTAAATGTTCTCTAGTGGAGTGAACACATACATTTATTATTATTATTATGTATATATCTGATTTACAGAGGACAATGATCAAAAATTCCCGATTTTAAAATGCAAAACCATTCTCGTTTGTTATTGATCGTGTTACTGCAATTTTAAATTATTAAAGGAATAGGTCATCAGAAAAGAAAATTCACAAAAAGAAATATAGCAGAATTCCCTTGCTCCTCTTTTACATACAGTGAAATTCACCGGTGACTGGGGCTGTCACTCTCCTAAAGCAAATGCAGAAATAAATTCCATTACGACACTATATTCTCTATATTACTCTATGCATTCTTAAACGTAGATGGATAGATAGATAGATAGATAGATAGATAGATAGATAGATAGATAAATAGATAGATAGTTATTGCAGGTAGACACAGGTTCATTAATGGCTTGTTGAGGGGGAGATTGTGTCACATGCCTCTTTTTGGGATGCACTAATGAAGCCCCACACCGCAGTTAATGAATGTCTGTCGCTTTCTTCTCCTCCATTTACGTTACTTTAATGGTGAATGGATGCCTGACACAGAGGAATCATGTTAATGAGCGCTGGGTGAGGAGAGAGAGAGAGAGAGAGAGAGAGAGAGAGAGAGAGAGGGATCTTTGGGTCAGATGCTCTCATGAGCACATGATCAATCTGTTTGTGTGTGTGTGTGTGTTGGGGGAGAGGGTGTCTCACTGTTACCATAGAGACGAGAGGACAGTGGTCTTGAACATATTGGGCAGGGATGCTCATACAAGCGATGGGAAAGGTTATAAACGTTGGTGTGCATGAAAATAAGAGATGGGCTTCAGACAAGCTAGAAGACATGGTTGTACTGAGGTAGAGCTATATCTGAGCTATTAGTGCAATAGGCTAATCTAAACTATTCAACCTCTTAATGTAGAGCATCCGAATTTTCGTTGCCTTTGTAGGCCTACTACAGGCTATAACATGAAGAGTCAAATTAATGTAACATTTATTTCTGACATGTTTATCCGTTCATGATATTGTCATTCATTCGGCAGATGTATGAGAATATGTTTACTACAACGCCAGCTCAAGTAAACACAGCTAAAATTATACAATAATAACAGAAGCGCTGCCATCTAGCGGTGACACAGTGTACACAACTCTATCTGATACACAACTCAATCTCTGTCTAACCAGGCCCAGGGCAAAACTCTGGATCCATCGACAGAACAACAATTCAAAAACTCTTAATGTAATAACGAGCGTGAGGCTTCTGGTTTTATCCGCTTCCAATTATTTTAGCTGTACAAAAGTTTTAGCTGTTGTGCTGCTTAATATTGCAAACTGTTATTTGTCATCATGTCATATTAATTTATTAAACACATGTTGGTAGCGCAGATTATTTGTTCATTTACTGCATTTTGTTATTATTTACCATAGCGGCGAATGAATCAGAAGTGTCTACACAATCACAGAAAACAGCTTATTCTGCGTTGCTAAGGTTAGACGAGACAGTTTGTTGACTTCGGTTCTCTTTTATTGATTTCTGTCGCCATCTAGTGGAGATACAGGGCAAGTGCTACAAATCACAAGAAAACCACTAAGGCTAAATATTGGCTGCTTTAGTGTCATGGATAGGCCTACTGTATTTTAAAATCATTATTACTTTTAGCCAAATAAAAACTTGAGCAAAAGTAACACAAACACCTCTGCTTTATATGATTATTTCCATCTCTGTAGCCTCCAGGTTCTGTAAAGATGTGAAACAAAAGTTAAGATAAAAAAAAATAAAAATAGATAAAAGTGCTACTCGCTCGCATTGAGTGTTACTCGCATTGAACTTTTTCTCTTCAACAAAGGTCTGCCTTTTAATTATTTATCATTATTTATTACCTTCTCCAAATCTCAAGAAAGAGCATTTTAATTTGTACTGTGCAGTGAGAAAATAGGTATACTGATATATACTAAAAAAAGTTGCTGCCTTAAATTTTTTAAGTACAGTACAACCCGTACAACCCAGACAGTAACATAGTGTCGGCCCAGATCCGGTACAAGTTGAATCCACATGTACCAGATGTGGCCCGGATCTGGGCCGACACTATGTTGCTGTCTGGGAACCTGGATGTTTAAGTCATATCAACTTAAATTTCAATAAACTGACTTAGAATTTTTTTTTTGGAGCTAAATCTAACAAAAAAGTTGAAAATTGCTTAACCTATTTTGATGAGTTAAAGGAATGTAAAAACATATGTTGTCATAACTTATTGATCATATAATTTTTTTACAGTATGTTATTGAATATAATTCTTTCTGGTAATCTCTGGCCCAGTGAGTGTCATGTTCTCTATCATCTCTCATAGAAGGTCAGATGAAAACACATTTACTCGCTCATCCTCTGAAAATCCCACCTCACATCAGACCAGTCCTGCTGTCACTGAACTGACTTCATGCGAAATGTTACCTGTGACATTTCTGTAACACTTCAGAATAATGGTCTGTCATTAATAGGTAACTAGTTAAAGTGATCTAAACTGATTTGAAACAAAGGTAACACTTTAGAATACTGTATCTTACTTACTGCATAACTAATAAGGAATTATTGAAGAACTAATAGGTAATTCTTCATTAACTACTTCTTCACTACTGTTAACTACTAAGGAAGATGTGTTAACTAATCAGTATGTAATAGAATTTTATGATTGTGTTAAGTATCAGTTAGTTAATCAATAACTAATGAATTATGTCATATATCCTGAAGAACTACTATTAATTATCTACTAATTAAGGTTCAAGGTTCAAGTGAAAAATTACCTATTATTTCTTCAATAATCCCTTATTAGTTATGCAGTAAGTAAGATACAGTATTCTAAAGTGTTACCGAAACAAAAACGTGAAAATCAAGAAAAAAAGACAAAGGTAAAAGACTGCGTACTTAATGTCTTTTATGAGGGAATGAACCAAACCCAGGAGTCATTGAGAATCAAGTTGTTGGATCACAAATGGAAAAAAACGGACAGTATTTAAGTATAAAATCAATGTGTTTTAAGTTTAATGTAAAGTATGTGGACGTACAGTTATATTGAGAGTGTAAGGAGACTGACTTGATCAAGTCATTATTCACAATTAGGCCGCTGTCGGTAGCCTAAAAGATGCCTAGAAATAGGGGTTCGTTCCGACAAACGGGGCACTAATTTTTCTTTTGCTCAATATGTTCAACGTTAATAAAAGGTATCCAAGCAAAAAGTTCTCCACGCATTATCCTGCAGTTAATGAGAAATTGTAATTTATTGGCGCACTATATTGACTGCGTATTGAGACATATAAAACTGTTGAGCTAGATTTTCAACCAATCAGCATCGAAAATGTAAGTAGCCTAAGTCACAGCCGAAATCAAGCCAATATCACTACGCACATGTAAACATGGAGGAGGACGTAAGTAGCGCATCTTCATCTGATAGAAGCGGAAAAGATGGTGGGAAAGGTCCGCAGCCCTTTACTGAAGTCCGATGGGGAAAAAAAATCAAGCAGTGTGCGTAGGAATGGCTCAAAACGTCGGACACTACGGAGCTAACGTTAGCTATTGCTAATAAACATGTTGCCCTCCTGGACAAACCGGTCTCATGTCCCAACAACTACGGGTTTCACCCGGCCTGCTATCGGCGTTTTATAGACAAAAAACGCTTGACTTGTGTGTATGTGTGTGATGGGTAGGTTTAGGGGTCGGGTTAGTGTGTGTGTGTGTGTGTGTGAGTGAGTGAGAGAGAGGGGGTAGGTTTAGGGGTCGAGTTAGTGTGTGTGTGTGTGAGAGAGATGGGTAGGTTTAGGGGTCGGGTTAGTGTGTGTGTGTGCGAGAGAGAGAGATGGGTAGGTAAATAAATAAATCAAAATTAAATCTTGTTTACAATAATCATTCCTGTGAATATGTACATGTAGTGCAGTTACTGCTCGAGTATGCAAATTAACAATTCACCATTAAATGTGTTATTTTTAAAAGTTATTTTTTTGTATACTTTTGAGTTTAACTTGGAGTGAGATTTGGGTGGGTGGGCGGCAAGTGACGACTGCAGCCTGTAGCGCGATGACGTTGATTAGTCAAATACGTAGTTGATGTTCGACGCATGCACGGAATTGGATACTTTTAACACGCATTTATTAATCTTTTATTTAATGTAATTTAAACTGTAATGCCGAGTTAAGGATAGAAAAATAGATACTTAAATAGATATTTCATTAGACAAATTATAGCCTATTAATTATTATTAATTATTCTTCTTCATATCTCTGTACCATCAATAACTTTACATTTTGACCTTCTCAAATAAATTAAAAGCCTATTGTTTTATTCCTGATACGCAGGATTAAAAATGAACTAGGTTGGTAGATTTTTTTTAAAATTATAAGGCAGCCAGATTTTTACCACCAATTGCATCGTACACTGTTAATTTTGAATTACATTACAAACATCATATCCAGTAAAAATAAATAGGCTTTTTAAAGTAAGATTTGTTCTTAGAGTTTTTAAGGGATAATGCGTTGTCTTGTAGACACAATCCAATGCAAATAATGGATTTTTTCTTTTTCTTCCTGCTGAGCAGAGTTATAAATGGAAGGTCTTATTGAATTTCACATTCAATTTTAAAAAGCAGCCAAAACGTAATGAAAGTGGGCTACCTAAACAAAACCTGCATGGGCCCAAAGGTACAAAAGCTGCTCTGGGCCCGAACGGGCTGGCCCACAATGGGCCATCATGGGCTTAATGTGGGCAGCCCGCTAGTGTGGGCTGCTCACAGTTAGCCCGCGGTGAGCCCAAAGCTGTGGGCCTCGCCTGGGCAAGCCCACACTGGGCCTGTTTAGGTTTGGTGTGGGCTGGCCCTAGCCCACTGTGCCTGCAAAAAGCCAGCATGGGCCCCGCAGGGGCATGTTTGCAGGGGGGACTGAACTTGTAATTAGTGTACTGTAAAGCAGTACTATTAATAAAAGCAATAATTTAAGCATTAACTAATTGACTAATTAGTCATAATTAACTTCCATTTGGCTTTCAGTATTGAGAGTCTCAACCATGACAATTATTAGTGACAAATGGTTTTTGAATAATTAGACATAGCTGAATTAGTTTCTTTTAATCAGGAATAATAATATATTGGTAGTTTGGACCATTTTTAATTGACTTTAAAATAATAATTTAATAATAATTTAGCCAGTATTGTATAAACACTGTGTAAACAGGCTAATTAGGGCCAAACAAATGCATGTGTTCTTAAAGTAATAGTAACTACTAGATAGTGTTTTCTTCCCTATTGTGACGTATGAATGAAACGACTTCTTAAAGGGACATTGTGTAGGAATTTCTCCCATCTAGTGTTGAAATTGTATTTTGCATTCAAACGAATAGTGCTCTCCAGCGCCTCGCTTTTTCAAATGCGTGTTGCATCTACGGTAGCCGTTATGTACCAAAAAGCTATGACAGGATGTCTTCTAATAGCACTTCATCGAGTTCTACTGTCTGTCTATATATTTAAGTACACAACCAAGCAATGAAAAAAAGCTTGTAATTAAGACCGTAACATTGACTTACCTGTCGAGAAGAAAGCAGGCAACTTCAGCGTCTCTTTTGAAAGCTTTCTGCTGCATTAGCTCTTTCCACCTGGAAAAAGCTATCCCGACATTAACCCTTGTTTTTTGTAATCTCCGGTCACGTTTCCTTTTACGGTCTATTTTGGACTTTTTCGACGACGAGGACTCCTTATCCTGTGACTCAGCATGTATGGTCCTCCATTATAAATAACCGTACAGTGCAGCCTTTTAAACTTGCCAAGCGCCTCTCACTGCTCTGCTCCTCCGTTTCGGCTGGCTTCAGTCACGTGACACTGGCTCTGAACGAAAACGCGTTGGCCTAGTACTTTTTGTCCCTCTCTACTATTATAGTTTTTCAAGATGGCGGAACTACATGGAAGCCTCCGTGGACCTACCCGTCCCATGCATATAAAGATAAATTCTTCGTTTACGAGGATAAGTCAGATCATTGGCAGAGGTATTTGTACACCATTGAGGACATATTTAAGAATAAAAATATTGATTTTAGATAATAAAATACCTAAAAAACTACACATTGTCCCTTTAAACAAGAAAAATGTAGGACGGGGCTTGATTTTGTCCATGTTGATTGGATGGTTGTGGTTTGCTATTGGCTGATCTCATGTGAGTGACAGGTTGCCCCGCCCTCACGCCAGTAAACACATCATCAGAGAAGAGGAGAAGAGATGAGCTGCAAGAGGGAGGGGATTTATTTTGATTAAAGATTACGAGGGCACATATATATAGCCTATATACACCCACCTAAATGATTATTAGGAACACCATACTAATACTGTGTTTGACCCCCTTTCGCCTTCAGAACTGCCTTAATTCTACGTGGCATTGATTCAACAAGGTGCTGAAAGCATTCTTTAGAAATGTTGGCCCATATTGATAGGATAGCATCTTTCAGTTGATGGAGATTTGCGGGATGCACATCCAGGGCACGAAGCTCCCGTTCCACCACATCCCAAAGATGCTCTATTGGGTTGAGATCTGGTGACTGTGGGGGCCATTTTAGTACAGTGAACTCATTGTCATGTTCAAGAAACCAATTTGAAATGATTCGAGCTTTGTGACATGGTGCATTATCCTGCTGGAAGTAGCCATCAGAGGAGGAAACAATGCTCAGGTAGGCCGTGGCATTTAAACGATGCCCAATTGGCACTAAGGGGCCTAAAGTGTGCCAAGAAAACATCCCCCACACCATTACACCACCACCACCAGCCTGCACAGTGGTAACAAGGCATGATGGATCCATGTTCTCATTCTGTTTACGCCAAATTCTGACTCTACCATCTGAATGTCTCAACAGAAATCGAGACTCATCAGACCAGGCAACATTTTTCCAGTCTTCAACTGTCCAATTTTGGTGAGCTCGTGCAAATTGTAGCCTCTTTTTCCTATTTGTAGTGGAGATGAGTGGTACCCGATGGGGTCTTCTGCTGTTGTAGCCCATCCGCCTCAAGGTTGTGCGTGTTGTGGCTTCACAAATGCTTTGCTGCATACAGTGTACCTCGGTTGTAACGAGTGGTTATTTCAGTCAAAGTTGCTCTTCTATCAGCTTGAATCAGTCGGCCCATTCTCCTCTGACCTCTAGCATCAACAAGGCATTTTCGCCCACAGGACTGCCGCATACTGGATGTTTTTCCCTTTTCACACCATTCTTTGTAAACCCTAGAAATGGTTGTGCGTGAAAATCCCAGTAACTGAGCAGATTGTGAAATACTCAGACCGGCCCGTCTGGCACCAACAACCATGCCACGAACAAAATTGCTTAAATCACCTTTCTTTGCCATTCTGACATTCAGTTTGGAGTTCAGGACATTGTCTTGACCAGGACCACACCCCTAAATGCATTGAAGCAACTGCCATGTGATTGGTTGATTAGATAATTGCATTAATGAGAAATTGAACAGGTGTTCCTAATAATCCTTTAGGTGAGTGTGTGTATATATATATATATATATATATAAATGGATAAACGGATAAATCATTTATAAAAAAACACTGCAATATTCTGTAAACAAATAAGAATGGTCAATTTTGATTTCATGGTGACTTTATATACTTATGAATTACTCATTTGCATAAGCATTATACTGTAAATCCTGACTCAAAGTGTGAACTCTACAAAAGAAAGAAAAAATGCAGTTCTTAGATTTGAATAAATAGAACTATAAATTTTCAATTGCTTGCAAATTCCCCCTTGGGGCTGATGACACATGTAAATGTAGCTCATAAGTAATATTAATCAAACGCTACACAATCAAGCCACCTGTCTGTCTGATGAATATGCATGACCTGTTTACATAATTTGTATATTAATCTCTCACTGTCACGGCATGCGGGCTCCAAATCAGACCCCTCAAATCCCATTCGTACTAAATTCACTAAACTCTTCAAAATAACTCTCCTTGTGAAATTTAATCTGTAGTCTACTAGACAGGGAAATTCAAATTCGCTGCCCTGCAAAAGTAATTTAGATCTTATATTGGAAAATGCAATTATAGGGTGAGCAGGGCCGCATATTGCTAATGACCTTTATGAATGACGTGTCGATAGAGACATTTCAATTTCAACCCTAAATGGCTAAGTTGAAATCTAATGCAAGTCTCTTTCAGTACGCCCTTCTGTGCGAAATATCAGCTTTGAGAGTTTGGATATTGCAGGTAGAGCTTTTTAATTTCAGAGGAAATGTGAAAAAGGCTTTTCCCCCTTTGAAATGCAACCTGCTGTTAGGCAATAGGGGATGAATGCAACATCGACATCTCAGTTTTGTTTACATGAGATATTGCCTCAGTGCGCCACAAGCTGTTGCCTGGAGACTACAGTTTTCTCTTCCGTCATCATGTCGTCTAATCCGTTCAGCGGGACGCGGGTTTAGGCTACAAGGATCCGTTTCACGACATGAAACACCTCCCACTTGTAGGCTACTCCTCACATGAAAGGCTGAGGATGAGTTGGCTTTATGAAGGAATACCTAAACAACAGCATCTGCGGGCGCTTTAATGTAAAGCAGTGAGAGGAAAGCCTGTCATTTTCACATTGCATCCTATAGCATTGTGCATCAAGTAATTGTGTGCTACGGTAACACAGCATTTCAGGGACATTACTTGGTAGTTGCTGCCATCCAGTGGTCAAGTAATAAATTGCACGTCCTGCTGGCTGCTTCTGATACACTTACATGTAGGCCTAGTTTCACAGGCAGGGCTTAGATTAGTTAGGGTCTTAGTTCAATTAGGACATTTAAGTAGCTTTTATAAACGTGCAAAAAAAAAAAAAAAAAAAAAACATTACTTGTGTGAATCTTGAGACAAAACAATGGCACTGATTTATTTTAAGATGCGTCAGTGCAAGTTACTTTCAGTTTGAAAACACCTCGAACATGCAGTTTAGTCTGGGAAACCAGCCGATAGAGGCCTACATTTTAGATTTATATATTTGAATTGCATATTTGTCAATCATGCATTAATGAAACAGACAAGATTTCTGTAATTGTGCTAATAAACTGAACACCATAACCAGGGTTATTACCATCAATCAATCCAATTTTTTCAATCTCTTACAATTTAAACTAATGAATCTTGCTTGCTCCACAGTGTTCATACTTTACGACTGAATCATTTTACAATGAACAGATTTGTGCTGATTCTAAGCTGTTTTAAAGCTGCAGTCCGTAACTTTTTTTGTGTTCAAAATTAACAAAATTGATATAAGCAAGTACATCATGAATCCATTTTCCAAACTGTGTTTTGTGATCGTTGACGATCACACTTTGATCTGATTGGTTACAAGGTAGTTTGTGACGTCAGAAACACCAGCGATTTCAAACCGTGTTTTTGAGACTGTCTTTGGTTCACTGCAGTTTTAAGGAGAAAATACTCAGCAATGGTGTCGACTTATGAATTTGCACATGGTTTGTCTTAAAGCATATTAAAAACAGCACATATAAACAACATTAAAATCTGGATTTTCACCACAGGGGGACTTTACATAACAAAAATATACTTGATGTATTTAATCTCACTTTATTTAATGATCTTTGATGATCCAATTCAACCATAAGCAAAACTGACTTTAGTTAAACACCATATTTGCATTTCATATTGTTGAAGTAAGTGTGTTGAATTTTCTTCTCCTGCATCCTAATCTTCTGTGATCCAGAACAGTAGAAAGGTTTGTATGATCGGCGCCCTCTACTGTACAGGTGTGAATTTGCATTTCCTTCAGCCTGAGGCTTGTTCATTTCACTTTTGGTGTGAAAGGTCCTTAACATTTGCCAAAAATAGAACCTTTTTTGTAACAAAAACAAAACAAAACAAGTAAGCCAGCCCAGGTGAGAAAATGTAACGCAAAAGTAACGTAACACATTATTCCAGAAAACACAATTAGTTACTTTTTTTAGGGAGTAACGCGCTATTACAATGCATTAAAAAAGTAACTTTCCCCAACACTATTCGTTTATGTATGACTGGCAAATACACTACGCAATTAGTTTGTATTAAAATTCATCTAAATGGATGGAAATTCAAATATACATCTTAGGGTCCGTTTACACAACAGTTTTCAACTAAAAACTGAAAACTTTTTATGCGTTCTGGCTGTTCATTTGCACGACAACAGTGTTTTGGGGACCTGAAAATGCAAACGGGTTTTAAAGTTTGAAGTTTTTGAATATGATACTGTTTTCGTCTTCGTGTAAACTACAAAAACGTGAATTTGTGGAAAAAGTGGCGTCTTTCATATGCGTATTATGTGTTCAGTCTATAGGCGCGTAGTGTTTCTTTACAAATTGACATCGCCAACTACTGGCCTGGCATGAATAAAACAGCGTTTTTACTCATTTTCGCGGGTCCGTGGGAACAGGGATCATTTGACGTTGTCGCCTGTACGCGAAAAAGTGCATCGTTGTCGTGTAAGCGTAACATTAAAGGGATAGTTCACCTAAAAATTTACATTCTGGCATCATTTACTCACCCTCAAGTTGTTCCAAACCTGTATGAATTTCTTTCTTCTGCTGAACACAAAATAAGATATTTTTAAGAATGGTACAGCTGATGGTCTTCATTGACCTCCATATAATTAAAAAAAAAAATGGGTTAAATCCCACTAAGCAAAATGATGTCCGAAAGACGTCTTTTCAATGTCTTTGTTACAAAAATCGGACGTTGAAATGACGTCCACTGAGGAGCCAGAATGAAAGTTTTTATGACGTCTTTTTTTGACGTGTTCTGCACGTCCAATATAGACGTTCATCGAACCTTCGTACAAGTTTAAAACTAGTTCAGATGTGGCCATTGTGGACATATTTCAACATCATTTATGGTCTCATTTAGACATAATTACTTTGACTATTGCTGTCAGATGATCTTAGTGAGAATTAACAGAGGTTTAGATGTTGATATTTGTTTAATTTGAAGTGTCACCATTGTGGTGATCAGTGTTTGGTTTAGTTGGGCTCTTGGTCCCCGTTCCTTTTACTTTAACTTTTCATTGGCTGCTGTAACAGTGTGTTTGTGTAACACAATTGTTGTGGCAGCCTAGAAAAAGTATGAGTTGTTATCAGCTCAATGTTGATGATGACATAATCATCACAAAATGGGCATCTAATATTGTGTTTAAAGTTTTGTGTTTATATTTGGCATTAATAACCACCAACTTTGTGGAACTGCATTATTGGTGCCAAAAGCATTAAAATTATCACTTATTTGAAGGTGTATAAAAAGCATGTGCACATGATGTTTTGAGCAAATGTATCATATAGTCACACACAGACATCAAGATTGTGCATATGATTCACAACAATGGTGACAATTTAAAAAAAAAGCTTCATGCTGCAATGCATGATGGGTAGCTTTCATAGTACAAAACTCATCCTTAATTCCCAAGCTTTTTTGTTTTGATTGTCACCATTGTTGTGATTCATATCCAAAATATTGATGTCTGTGTGTGACTACGTGATACACTTGCTCAAAATATCATGTGCACATGCTTTTTATACACCTTCAAATAAGTGATAATTTTAATGCTTTTGGCACCAATAATGCAGTTCCACAAAGTTGGTGGTTATTAATGCCAAATATAAACACAAAACTTTAAACACAGTATTAAAGGCCCATTTTGTGATGATTATGTCATCATCAACATTGAGCTGATAACACCTCAAACTTTTTCTAGGCTGCCACAACAATTGTGTTACACAAACACACTGTTACAGCAGCCATAGAAAAGTTAAAGTAAAAGGAACGGGGACCAAGAGCCCAACTAAACCAAACACTGATCACCACAATGGTGACACTTCAAATTAAACAAATATCAACATCTAAACCTCTGTTAATTCTCACTAAGATCATCTGACAGCAATAGTCAAAGTAATTATGTCTAAATGAGACCTTAAATGATGTTGAAATATGTCCACAATGGCCACATCTGAACTAGTTTTAACCTTGTATGAAGGTTCGATGAACGTCTATATTGGACGTGCAGAACACGTCAAAAAAAGACGTCATAAAAACTTTCATTCTGGCTCCTCAGTGGACGTCATTTCAACGTCCGATTTTTGTAACAAAGACATTGAAAAGACGTCTTTCGGACATCATTTTGCTTAGTGGGATGTAGTGTGCTGGAGATATTTCATGCTTTTTTCTTTTGACATTTATAAAAAAGTCCCTTTAGTTCTTTATTAAATGGTGACAGACACCAACTGATGTAATTGCAGACTTGAACTTCATCTCTGGTGCTGACAGGAAGGTTTTTACTTTAAGGTCACAGTGACATTCCTGCATGTCCTGTATCTGCCTCTGCATGTGAACGATTATAACGCAATAGAAGTGAAAAAACGCGGGATATGGGTGTGAGAGATAGAGGGTTTACGGATTAGAGGGGTATTATGTATCGGCTCTAAATGTATGTCTGAAAAAGACCTGGCAGAATGTCAGAGTAAGAGAGCAGCCGCACATATCTGAAGAAGCACAGAGCTGATATATCTTTAAGCTCTAGTACCACATACAAGTTACACTCTCAGTTAGTCCCTCTGTTTGTAAAAACAAACAAAAATGTATTTATCATAATGCATTTACAATGGAAGTCTATGGAGCAAATAAAATTACACTACAATTGTAGTGTAATTTTATTTGCTCCATAGACTTCCATTGTAAATAGATATCCTTGGGCATATCATGCAAGTTCATCTCAGGACTTTTTTTAAAAAAAAGTCCTGAGATGAACTTGCATGATATGCCCAAGGATATCAGAAAGGGACTGTTCAAACACAGAAAAAGTCCAAGTATAACAGTTTTGTCTTTAACCCTTTGTGAAAAAGAAGTACACTTTAGCATACTCTTAAAAAGAGTAATTACAGAAATAATATAGGCTACTTTTAAAAGAATATAAGTGTGAACTGAATGAAATGTTTTTTTTTTCTTCAGACACAGTTAGCATGTTGTTTACAATTAAATGAAAATGTACTTAAGGTTACATTTATATTAAATGCAATGAGTTGAGTGCTTTTTGACTGACTTAAGTACATTTATATGTAATTTACTTCTATTGTCTTTGAATGAAATGTGGTTAAAGTTACTGCTGAATGTAAACTGACAAGCATTAAATTAAATTTGAATGTCATTTCAACATGTATTTAAATCCATTTGTAAGTACACAATTAATTTGCAATGATGAAGTTGCACTTTAATAAATTTACAATATATTACCTTGTAATGTAGTAATACACTCCAGTTAAAATTATAATCATTTACTTTACAAGTATGTAAGTCAATACATCAAAATAAGTGCACTTTAAAACATGGCAAAAGATTAAAACATACTGATTCAAAATGTACTTTAAAGAAAAACTTTTAATTTGACATTATAAAGTGCACGTTTTAAAAGTCTACTTAAGTGTGTTAAGAAACAATCTTAAAAGTGTGCTCTCTTTAAGTGCACTTAAGCGGCCTTTTATTTTGTTAGCATTATATTATCTGCAAGTACAGTTTTAAAAATATACTTTTAAGAAATAATTACAGAATAATAGATGCACTTCAACAAAAATATTCATACTTCATGCATGCTTAATACCTTCATGCCGTCTTGCCCTTTAAAGGGACAGTCACACTACACTTCCATTCATAGCCATACGAATGACCGGAAACGAACGCACATGCAAATTTCTCTGCATTCCAAAGTTCTAATTAGGTGAACTCTGACCTGTGAATTCGCATCACGAGAAGATGTGTGACCAATAAAAGATTGAGAAGTCACAGCATGTGACGTGGCTTTACCTGTATTGAACCCGGAACATTTATTTAAGTTTTTGATCTTTCACAATCTGTATTTGCTTTGCGTTTTACACATAAAAGAGTTCAACAACATAGCTTGATTTATTGCACACTTTTATCATTTTGCAAACAGATCTTCACAGTAACAATGCTTACGAGATGAAAAGAAAACTGATGCATTATTATTTTTTTGCTCCAAAAACAGCCTCTTGGATCAACGTATCGTATTTATCGTACAGATATTTACAGAGACACTGAGAGTATTGGGAACTTTTTTTGATTCTGTTTGGCTAATAGAAGCCTTGACCATCCCATAATTCCTCACTGCCCACTAGAAAAGAAAAGAAAAAACACGTCTGAAACCAGGCCATGGGCCACTAAAAGGTCAGTTTGTGAATAATCCCAAAACATTCAAGTTTCTTGAGCATTGCACAGGCACTGGGGTTAAACACAAAACACACGTGGCCCCTCTTAAAAGATTCAGCCGTACTGTCAGCAGTCAGATTATCAGATCATCTTTATAATGTCTGTCAGGAACAGGGACTTCATTTAAAGCACGCAAATAATCTCAAATACAAAATATGACCTAAAACCCCACAAGATTTCCTCACAAATGCACTCTCTCTTAATAAATATAGCAATGTGAGCTTTTAACATACAACACACATGACTGACTAAAAAGGTTTCATTTAGAGACTAACTAAAATGTCTTTACAATGTTATGGCATGAATATGAGTGAATGAATGAGACTGGAAGTGGCGATTACCACTGCTAGAAAGATTAAAGGCACTCTATTGCCTTTTTGGCTGTAGTTTACACAATACAAAATAAGTGAGCACTGAAAACTTGTTTTATACAGAGCAATGCAATAGTAACGTTTATGCTGAAAATATGTGACTAATGCTGAAAAATAAAATGATCTATCACCATTACACCATGTCCTAACCACTTTCCAGCAGCAAGTAATTTGTTATTCAGGGGCCAGATTCACAAAACAGACAATTTTGTGCTCCCATAAACGCTTCTTTTAAAGGGGCTTTATGTCAGAATTTTCATGTTTTAATCTCTTTCTTATTGCCACTGTGTGAACAGCTTGTAACGAAATGTAAAAAAAGAGACCTTCCCCGACTTCCTACGTTGTCTATGAAAACCTTCGGACTCGGGTCGTTTTTCCCGGGAAAATCCAAAAGGATGTGACGTTTACATGCTCCCGAGAGCCTCTCTACCGTTCAATGACACATGAAATTGAAAAATAACTTTGCTGTGAGAATATCGGGGCCTTTAATCACGTTCAGTCTCTTGTACGTTACTTGTGCACGAGTGCCAGCATGAGCAATAAGTTGCTGCAGTTCACTTAACGGCCACCGGTGTCGCTCATCACAAGAGTTTCTGAATTCTACATAGAGCCTGTTTAAAGGGATACTTCACCTCTGGGAAGATGAATGTGTATTTAAAATAGGTCATTTAAGTAGAAGAAATGTGGAGAAATTTTTGAATTTGGAGCTTTCTAGACTGAGAAAAGCCAGAAAATGTATTTTTGGCTTATGTGGATGAAAGACAACAACTCCCAGAATGCACTTGCTTCGCTGCCTTAGGAGGCCACGCCTACCGGTTAGAGAGCACAGTTGAAAACAACAAGGCTAGCCTCAGTAAGTGATGAGTTTGCCAGGGATTTAGAGACCCAAAATGTCCGGGATTCGGCTTTTGCGTTCTACAGTCGCCATTCATCATGTTTACTGTGGCGAGCAGGACGAGGCTGACGGCCGCGGGAGAACGGCGCGAGGCCGGTGGCGTCATTACTGAGACGCGCCGGGTCTCGCATCTCTCACGGAGGAGCGGAAATTTTCTTAGCAAGGGTAAAGCGCACATCAACCGATCACTTGTTTAGCGTTCATGTAAACACTACAGTCAGATTCACCAATCGGAATGAATTCAGTTAGATTGAAACGAGAGGTGTGAGATCACCGGCGCCACCAGTCCGCCCCCAGCTCGAGCCAGTCTGGGCTTCTCGTCCGCGACAGGCAGGTCTTCTGCCTCGGCTGCTCTTCGCTATGCGACTTGTAAAGGTAGCCACAAACACCTGATTCAAGCATCAGACTTCCGAAATCCTCTTCCTCTATATCATATTGAGCACTCTCCTCCGCTATTGTCATATCTTCACATCTGTCTCCACAGCGCCTGTTAGCTTAGCTTCCAAACAAGATGGAGGATATTGCTTTCAGTTTCAGAAAGTGAAGTCCCACCCACTGATCTGTAATAGGCCTGTAGCGTGAGCGGGTCCCTCCCCCTGGAATAATGAGGAGCCAGTGTTTGTAGTCTCTACATTTTTCAATGAAATGTGACTTCCTGCTTATTATGACGCAAAATGATGATTTTTACGTCATAATAAGCAGGAAGTAAAACACTTAAATCCTTATTTCTCCCATCTCAGGGAAAAATGAATGAAAAATCCACGTTTATTATAATATATGACTGGGTTTCTAACAATACAAAGCTTAATGCAAATGGGTGAAGTGTCCCTTTAAGAGTGTTCTTCGTTTTTCTTAAGATTGTTCTAAAGAGAAAACTTGAAGAATCTGAATTCCTTAATATAAAACTCTTCTTATAAATCATTGTAAATAACCTCTGAAAGTTAACTCTTTCCCTGCCAGCATTTTTGAAAAACGTTGCCAGCCAACGCCAACATACAGTCTTTGATAATTTTCACAAAAATGTTATGGCCCCCCAGAATATTTTGCTGTATAAATAACTGAACATGCAATGTATCAAAAGAAAGAACAGAGCCTCTGCTTTAAAAAAAAGAAAATCTAGCTTCATGCAGTCTTTTTTTTAATCAACATTTGAATGTGGATAAGTTTCATGAAAAAAGTAACCTTTTGAGCAAAAAGCTGAGAAAATTGCGTTTTTGTCAAAGACTACATCCAGATCGGATTCAGAACGATGATCAAAACATAGATGGAGTAGATCGAGTCCATCAACACCCCTAAAGCTTCACAGTGCTATACCTCGTCCTGGGTCGACATTTCATTCATTCGGTAACATCAGCAGCAACAGCAGTTTTGATTTATATGCTGTTTAATGTTGATGATTGCATTATTTTACATAATGCATCTGCTTACAATCATTCAGTACTTTTTCAGAAGATGTGTAATAGCGCCCCCTACCGTATAACAGTGAAGACACGGAAAGCCGGAAAATTCAGTCAATGCCATTCACAGGATGCGTTCACTCAAGAGAGAGTACGAATGAATGAAGCAGACGGCTCTATCTTGAGACAGTCTCTTTTTAAAATACATGTCACATTAAAAATTGCAATGCAGACTGCTAAACTTCCGTCAAACCAGTCGTTTTTCATAGAGTTGATCAGCAAATCTTCGGTAATAACCGGTATACAGTCAGATAACATCAAAGCCTGTGGTTTTCTTAAGAAAAAATAAAAGAAAAAGAAAATAATTGAGAACTTCTAAGGATTTTTTTTAGAATTGCACTTAGAAACAATCTTACAAACTTCTTAGAATTCTTTCCCCACCATTGATGAGTTTTTCACTGTTATAAGGTAGGGTGCGACGTTATGGATCTTCTCAAATAGTACAGCATCTCCGGATCCAAAAACAAGCGAAGAAGAAGATCTACATAAACTATGTAAAAATGCACTTTTCTCAGCTTTTTGTTTGAAATGTGCTGGCTGGCAACTTTTTTAGTAAATGCTGACGGTGAAGGGGTTAAGAAATTCCTTCTTTCTTAAAAACAATTTTGTGAATCCGACCCCAGAACATTTATGAATTCCCTTTAACCTGCAAAGTCAAATATTCCAATGTCTTACTTGGAAAAGTGCAATAGAACGGCTCTTCCAACTTCTAACTTTGTGCACATAGATATGGGTGTATGATCACACAAGCATGGTGGCACACAGGGAGATGCACACAGTTAATGCTAAACATTCAATTATAACTTACTAAAATGCATTAACGAGTCAAAGTTCCCAGGTTCTCAGGAAACACTATGTAAAACACTATGATTGATCATCTCTGTCAACGATCGCAGGACAGCAAATGCTTGCACTGCGTATCATCATGTAACCTCCCCAATTTTATTTCTAGGACACATCTTTATAGACAATGCAACACCTGCAAAACTAACAGGAGAATCAGAGATCAGAGATATCAAATATGAATAACCTATATTTGACTGTGAATGGAGCGCATAATACACAGTTATGTGGAGCAGGATTTAGGACCAGTGCTAGTTCGCTAAAAGAAACAGACTCAAAAGAAACACAAACCAACCAAAATGTCTTGTCACATGTCGTGTTCTCAACTGGTTAGGACAAAAACTGATATTATGGACTTTTTACACCTGGTATTAAGATTTGTTTTTGTCGATCCGATCACAAGTGGCCAAAGGGTCTAAAACGTTTTGAGCTTGTCCACTTTCGACCATTTCCAAAGGTAGTCCAAAACGCACTGGACCAGATTGCTTTTGTAGTGTAAACGCTCATGTAGTCGAATGTGTTCGAACAGCCACAAAAGACCGTCTAATCTCGTGAAGAGCACGAGCCAGATGGGATTTAAACTTTGCCGTCTGAAATCATTAGCTTTATTTGAAGGTGAAAAAATGTAACAAGCACAATGTTGTCTTACCAGTCCTGATTCTAACACAATCCCTCGGCGGTCGGCATATTTTTGAGGCTATCAGAGCAGAAATGAAAGCTGCTGCTCTCTGTATCGCTTTCCCTAGTCTCCTTTCACGTTCATGTGCAAATTGCACAATATTAGAATGAAAGATTAGAAAAAGCCTTGCCCATAGATCCTCCCCTCAAAAGGAGACTGATTAAAACACCAGGTGTAAACAGGAATGCGTCTCCCTCGTCTGCATGTGATCCGATTGACCAAAACGCATCTTAATACCAGGTGTAAACAGGGTTGTAGTTGGGACACAGTGTCAGTTCCCCTACATGTTCGATTGGTTTGTTTCATTCCCTCAAGCCTGTGCCCTACTCTATAATCAGCCGCTGAAACCGCTCTGCCAGATGAGACACAAGATAGGTGCAGCGTGAAGTACGACTAACAACATAATAAACTTCCGCTAGCATAGCATCAGCTCGTCCTTAAGGTTCTGATTAAGAGAGAGCATGGGGCCTGAGATGGGAAACACTGACTGCGGGAATAGGACACCTGAACAACCAATCAGCGTCATTCTCTCTTTCTCCATGGAGATGTTTAAACACGTGCTTCACCACTGAATAACCTTAAATGAAGCGTACACTTCACCTCTGAATTTCCCTAAATAATGTGCCGAATGACTGAAGGCTTGATGGCACGATGTGAGATTTAAACGATGGCTTAGTTCAGATGGCAGGAAATGATGTGGAATTGTGAACGCACAGAGGAGGATGTGTCTAAGTGTCCTTGCACAGTAGCGCTGCACTGCAGCACTGTCATTAAAGCTCGTTTACGTGCCCTTATGTCAAAGACCTAAATGAGCAAAGTAAATAACAGTTGTGTACATGAATATATAGATCTCTGTTCCAACTTTGGTCCCTTCTGTAAAGTCTTCTGTACACTCTGCAACTCAAAATGTATTAAATTATAAAAGCATGACTTGTCAAACAAATCAGGATGCAGCAGAAAAGAAATATGTACTTCAGCTCCGAGCAACAGCCTTGGCCATCCAGAAACCAAATATCTCTTTCATCCCAGCGTTCCTCTGATAGCTGTGTCTCTGTACATCCGTATCACGCATCTACACACAGAATAGGTTGGCTCCTCAGAGGCATTGGTGGCTAGTCGTGGAATTCACTGAATTCAGAGTGTGACTCGAGCACAAGCCTCGGTGGGGCTCATGGTGGGGAACTGACTGACAGGGGTCGAGGTTCAGGCCTCACTACCTCCCTCCGTGCGCCTGGTGGTGGTGCGAGGAGGGCTGTCCATTCAGGTCGTTCTCCACCACTGACGAGAAGCCTTCTTTCTCCACGCAGTCGGCCAGCACCTTGAGCACCAGGCGCAGACGACGGTCCATGGCCTCCAGGTGGGGCTGGATGAGGATGGGCGCCAGCTGGTCCTGCAGTAGCGATTCCTCCATTAGTGAACTCAACTGGAACTCCTCTTTAGCCAACAGCTGTAGCCGCAGGTACGTCGACCTCTTCACTCTGTGTGTGTGTGTGTGTTTGTTTGTGAGAGAGAGAAAGATAGGTACAACTAAGTTACAGCATTCTAATTTGTTTAGTACAGTATGTAGAGCTTTAAACAGACGGAATTGCAGAATCCAGTCAGAAAAAAGTTTAAAGAGTTTACAGTCTAATGCGGAATGTCATGGAATTTGGAAAAATTTGGATTCATTTATCAAAAGTAGGGCTGTACACTTAAAAGTAATTCACAGATGGCAATATGGGCTTTCAATAAAACTTTTTTTTTTTTTTTTTTTTTACTTTGCGGCAGGAAAGGCAAAAAAATCTAATAAAAAATTAAATCTGTGCTACCTGAAAACATATATTGCCAATATTGCCAAATGGGTAGGAAAACTTTAACACCCATAATGCACTGGGCATGTTGTAGTCAAAAGCCAATCTGCAGTTTTCCTGAAAGCCATGGAGCTGGATTACATTTCATTAAAACTTTTTTGCACTTTTTAAAAGGTCAAAGACATCCATCTAGCACGTTTACATAAAAAATCAATGAAAAAGTAGTGCAGTGTGATGAAAAAACCTGTTCTGTGTGAACGGCCCCTTGGAATATTAAATCTAGCCACATGCTCACAGTGACAAATTGTTAGCAACAAAGTGGTCTATAGCAGCTTACGGTACATAGTAGAAGTATGCAAATTGGTGTGCCAGTGTTTTTTTTGCAACCATTTATACAGATTGTTCAAGCAAGAAAACATCAGCCACAGGAAATAAATGTATATGTGCAATAAAGGATATAGCCGCAGCTACAGAGCACAGCAGACAGCAGGATGTGTTTGTGTCAGTGCTATAGTGAATTACTGCACTGCAGTCACTCTCTCGGTTGGGAAGCTATTGCCTCAATTCAAGAGATGTCTCAAAGAGGAGAAAAACAATCTTACCTGCAGCACTGAGTCAACGGGACCAGGATGGACATTTCATCATGTGAATGCTTTCCAAATCTGAGGGGTTAGAAAGAAACAGAAGTCAAATGTCTGATATTTGATATTTTTAAATGGTGAAGTGCCCTTAATTATTTTGAATGTGCGCTTGTAGTGTACTTCAAATCTTAAAAAAACAAAACAAAAACTGTACTTGCAGATAATGTTAGTAAAATAAAAGGCCACTTAAGTTTAAAGACAACACTCTTTCATGGCTGTTTTACTTTTAAAAAATGTTTTTTTTTTATATATCAAATTAAAGGTGCTGTATGTATTTTTTTGACTGTACTAAAGCACAAAACAATTTTTGCAGATATTTAGGGAACATACTAAGTTCACATACTCGTTTCTCTAACAAACAATGCTACAGCCAGTTATTCTACTTTAAAATGTGAGTTTTTAAGCCAGTAAAAATACTAGGTCATAGATTGCAGATTCTACCCGACCTAAAAAGCCTCGGCATCCATCTAAAAAGCTCTATGACTAGAGGCATATTAAAACACGGATAGATCAACTCATCAACTTATAGTGTAAGGCTCGTCACTATTCATTGTCAATTGTGCTCATTCCTGTTACATGTCCTCTATCTGGCAACCTGTGTGAACATTGATTCTGAGGAGGAGGGGGTGGGAGAAACAACCCTCTTCAATATTTTGAATTTGGACTGCAGTGCCTATTTCAACCACTAGCTGTCAATATTACACACTGCACCTTTAAAAGTTTGAATTTAAAAGTACATTTTAAATCATTTTAATAATCTTCTGTCATGCTTTAAAGAAGTACACTTATTTTGACGTGTTGACTAGCATACTAAAGCGAATACTAAAGAGTACTTGATTATAATTTTAATGGTAGTGTGTTATCGACAGTTTAAAGTTAATATATTTTAAATGTACTGAATTGCATTCATCATTAAAAATGTGTAATTACAAATATATTTAAATACATACAAGTTTCAATTAAAATGACATTAAAGTATATTTTAGTTCACCATGAATGCTTGTTAGTAACTTTAACCATATTTAAAAAAAACAATAGAAGTAATTATGAGTTATATAAAGATTAATTAATTATGTCCTACTTAAGTGGGTTACAAAAAGTGCAACTATTGCAATTATCATGCAATTAAGTTTATAAAAACATTACAATCAGTTAATAAATTCAAAGTTTAAGCAGAACTGGCAGATTTTTATTTTGTACTCATACATTTTAATTGCTGTTAATTTGAAATATTTGAGTTAGCTAATTCATACATTTGAGTAAGTCCCCCTGCTGTAGTCAATAATTGTATCCCTTAAAACTCGTCTTTGATCACCAAACCTTGAACGTAACTCTACACCCTTGCCTCATTTAGTATACGCAGTTCTATGCAATATATGCAATATGCAAATGAGCCCCGTCTCCACTCACTCACACCAGCTCAGAGATCCACTCGTTGACGATCACACGTTGATCTGATTGGTTACAAGGTAGTTTGTGACGTCAGAAAGACGAGAGATTTCAAACCACGTTTTTGAGACTGAAAATACTCAGCAATGGTGTTGATTTTCACCACAGTGGGACTTTAAATTAAATTATCATGTAATCTCAACTTAAATATTTTTAGTAGTGGAAACTTGCCAAGCTTTAACTAGTTAAATAAAGTAAATTCTAAATTGCTAATAGCATAGCTATTGCTGAATGAGAACGGCAATATGGAACATTTGACATATATCTGTTCTCAAACCAAGCTCATGCTCCACTCGTCACCATGATGGTACTGTAACCCCTCCCAAAAATCCAAAATAACAGAAACTCTTCTAAATTAGCATAGCAAAACATTAAACACTACTAAATCTCACACTTAACATTAATCTTGCACACAAAAAACACACATTATAGAACACTTTATTTTAGCATTTACTCTCCGTTTTGAGTGTCATGGCAAAGCATGCTGGGAAGTAGAAATCCCAGCCCAGTTTCAGTTAAATTTAAGTTTGTGAACTGAAAAGAAAAAGAAAGTTCTAAATACTTTTTAAAACTAATTTGTTTAAGTTTACTCCACTCAACGCAATTATTTATTTTGAGCATTAGGGTTTACAGTGATACTTGTTTTAAAAGTATGCTAAAGTGTACTTCTTTTTCATAACGGTAAAGATGCTAAAAACCTCAATAGCCAATTTCCAACATACCAGTAAGTCCAGTATGATGTTCAATGGATTCAGGGAAATCACATGCATGATATGCAGGGTCTAAAACTTGTTTCAATTTTCAGAAGTCATAAAAGTTAGAATATGAAGAACACAGCAAATACTTTCAGCTCTTTAAAGTAAACACAGCCTATAACAGGAAAAATCACCTATGTTAATATTTTACTTTTACTTTCATATTGGTGTGTCAAATTGTATGCACTGCTTTTATGGTTCAGTGGAGCTGAAATGTGTTTTTCAGAGGCCATACCTTACATTTACGGTTATGTTCTCAAAACTGCCAAGTACAAGTAATGACAGAACAGTAACTTCAACAAAAATACTGACAAATAAAGAGTAGTCCTTCATATAACCTCATGACAGGGCATTTGCAACATATTTGTAGCGGTAAAACCCCATCGAAGATTCAGTTCGTGTTTGTATTTCACACAAAATGGAAGAAAATAAATGCAAATTTAAGCCAGGCCTTAGATTAATCTGGCATTGAGGGAGCTACGGCTCCACACAGTGGTCTGCTTCAGCAACAAATGTGGAGAATGAAAAAGCAAAATGTCAGTTTAATCAAAATCCTTTATCTGTGCGAGCACCTGTGTGACTTCATACCCACCGTGAGCCCTTCGACTGCACACACATTACACCCTGAGACACGACGCCATATAAATCTGACCTTCCACATCTACATATTCACACCTCTTAAGATAGAAACACACTGTTTCCATGGTTTCAGTGTAAAAAGGAAGAGCCTGTGAGTGGAGTCATGAGGAGCGAGGTGTGAAGGACGGACAGGACGTTACACATTAATAAAGGCGGCTTACCCTCTGCCGTTGTCCAAATGAATAATGAAAGTCTCATTTCCAAACTTCTCAAAAGTCTCGTAATGGTGACGATCCATGTTGCCTGTTCAATTAAAACAAATGGAGAGAGTGAAATAGGGTAGGATTGACGTGGGATGTAGAACCTAAAATAATTGAATGTTCATTACTGATAAAAGGAAGTCCATCGCACCTTTAAGTTAGCCCTTTCTGTGTCATATTATCAACATGATCACATTCACAACTGCTGAAAAACCTGTTGCACAATCTACTACATGCCGTCTGTCGTCTGACTGATAGAAATCTTAACATAAGAATAACTTTATTGTTAGTAATATGTCATGGACTAAAACAACTTACGACATGTTGTAGAAACATCTTTTTAAAATGTGAGTATCAAATACGATCCATCAGAAACGTTTATCAATCCAACTCTCAATCATCACTGTATTGAATGCATTATATGTTTTGCCTCCACAATAAAAACTACCGAGCTTTGATCATAAAACTAAGCATTTAAATATCATCCTAATGAGACATATTGTTGGGATATATAGAGAGACAACTGATAGTTATATACATTTTATATCTGCTATACTAGATCTCAATGATTTACATTACAAGCTATCATTTCATCTTACTTTTCGGTCATGTAAATATCAGCATCTGGACCAAATTGCATATTTTTGCTCAGTTTGGGCCTCTGAATAAAAGTGAGGTGTTTTTCCTCCTTGAGTATGAGCTTCATATTCTCACTATATCAGACTATATGAGCCATAAAAGCCTGATATGTCAAATATGATACTCAAAAAATAAAATAATTAATACAACCCATAATGGGTTATCTAAGGGGTTAAATTATGATTCATAAAGTCCAGATTTACAGTTGATCATTTTAGTTGTCTTAATGACTAATGAGAAAACACTTGAATCAGTTTCTATGTGTGCGTCTCAATCAGCTCTCTAGCTCCCTCGATTCCTGAATCAGTATTTCGTGTCTTATACGGGCACTGGTAAGGACCCTGGTTCACTACACACTCCCAGACAGCAACATAGTGTTGGCCCAGATCCGGGCCACATCTGGTACATGTGGATTCAACGCGTACCAGATGTGGGCCGGATCTGGGCCGACACTGTGCTGCTGTCTGGGACTGGGGCAGTGATTACTCAATTTCCGGCGACATGACTACATACAATGTTGTAAAACCTATATCTTTTTGATATTATTTGTTATGCTGTTTAATAAACACATTGTTCTGTTACATGTCCTTACAACATTTCAGACGAATATTAATTAAAAATGTTAACTACAGTAGATGTGTTCACAACCTGTCAAGCGATGTGTGTTTATGCTGACATATAACAATAATAATAATAAAAAAGGTTTATCTTAAATCTTCTATCGCGCATCATATTTATTGAGTTGGCTCATGCGTTTTATGTTTTGCGCTTCAGAAATGCGACATAATTTCCGTTAAGGGAGCATAGATGGATCATAAAACCATTCCCTGGTTTTTGCAGTGCATCGTGGGATTTTTCAGGGAGCGAACGTTCCAGTGCACTGGAAAGATTTTGCGATTGTGACAGCCCTTAAAATGGCCGACACCCTGATCAGTGCCCTGACTACTGAGCTAGTGAGCTCATTGATACACACCCAGTATGTATCCACACACAACCAGGGCTGAAGGAGTTTGTTCACACAATGTCCCCACAGAAAAGCAGCGTGGACTTATGATGAACGGGGGAAATCCCACCAGAACAGCCTCGCTGAAGACGTGATCAAAATACTCTCAACCTCAGACGACACACCCAGGAGACCACCCACAGTCTGATCACTACTGGAGCCTTTACATCCCACAATTCTGACTTCATATCTTGCATTTGTGACTTTATTTCTCGAAACCTGAGACTTTATACTCCTAACTTTGTACTTAAGTGTATAATTGCACTCTAACAAGGACACAATAAAAAAGTCACACGGAAAGATATAAAGTTACAATTGGGAGATAAAGAGTAATATTAATGAACAAAATGTACTTGCTTAATATTAGAGTTATGTTTAGGGTAAGTTGCATGCTATTTTTCTAAATTTACAACAGCAAGTACATGTAACAAAGATGTAACTTTGTACCTGACTTTGTATCTCAAAATTGTGATGTTATTTTTGAGACATTCTATTTTATATAGTTGGGACTTTACATCTTACAATTTGACTTTATATACACTTATATACTTTTTTATCTTGTAAGGTGACCATATCTCACAGTGTGACTTTTTTCAATTTCACAGTGACTGTATATCACCCAAATGTGATTTTTTTTTATTTCGCAGTGTGACTTTATCGCAAAATGTGACTTTATATAAAAATGTATCTCGCCGTGTACATTTTTTTTTATTTTGCAATGTGACTTCACATCTCATAATGCAACTTAATATCTGCCAAATATATTTTTTTATCTTGAGACATGACTTTATAAAGCTAGCAATGTGACTGCACTTCCCAAATGTATTTTTGTAATCTCACAATGGGACTTTTTTATCATACAGTTTGACTTTGTGTATAGCAATTGTGACTTCGCTAAAAAAAATTGCTGCCTTAAAATTTTAAGTACAATCAACTTGGATGTTTCAGTCATTTCAACTTAAATTACATTAAACTGACTGAAAAATTTGTTGAATCTTGTATAACTTATAAAAAAAAACTTATTTGATGAGTTAAAGCAATGTAAAAACATATGTTGTCAAAACTTATGGATCATATAATTTCCTACAGTGCACAATTCCCTATTTATTTATTTATTTATTTATTTTTTACACTAAGTCAGAAACATGCTTTCATATAGTTCATAGACCATATTAAGCAATTTGATTGGCTGGCTATTACACAACTTCTAGGAGACAAAATGTACAGGTTATTATCGGGGGCATGTTGTCACAAAAGGTGTTCAATGAACTTTTTCCTGCATGGAAGTCAATTCAATTTTATCCAAGACTTCATGAGTCTATACAAATATTCAATTCAAAACTGCAACAATTTAAAACACTTACCCATTAGAAAGTCAAAGATAGTCATGTCCATGATGTCCAGAAGTCGTGTGCCTTGGTCATACGGAGGAGTCTGTTTGACTTCATCACAATAATCCGGATCCACTTCCCACCTTATAACAGAGAAAACCACTAAGAAACTCACTTCACCTTTGAATTTGATCTGCATTTTGCCCCTTCTCGTAAATAACCCTACTAGAGTACAACTTCCATCTCAAACAGGATGGCCCATTGTTTTACAGCACAGATAGGATTTCTCTGAGAGTAAGTGAGAACCGCAGTAGTCTTTTTTGCTGATAAAGCCAGACTGTAGTTTAATGAAGATATGGGGTGGTGCGTGGAGACCTGAGATAAAGCAGAGAAAAAGAGCTTACTCAGCTTTCTTGCGTTTGTGGTAGGACCGGCGCCAGGGGTTCCTCCAGGTCTTGCGCTTAGCTAGTGCCAAGTCAGGAAGAAATGCAGCCAGGGAGCCCTCGATCTGGTCGGGCTTCCCACACAGGGCATGTTCTGTAGAGCAGTAGTACGAGCACTCGCCGTAGAAGCAGATGTTGTTGGCTGCAGAGGTGAGGAAGTGAAAGGGTCTTAGGAAAGAGAAAAACTGTTCTTGGGGTCTCAAAATGGACCACTAGTGAGGGAAAGTCCCTCTGGTGTAACATGGGGTTAAGTGTCTTCAAGCACACAATGGTAATAGCTTATTGACCGTTCATTACGGGGTTTGAACCTACAAGTTTTCGGACTCCCCAGATATTTAACTCAAGTTTTATAAAATGTAAAGCAGCTGTTTCTCACTGATGCATTGATTTGTAATGCATACATAATCTTATCTTTTAGACTGCATCCAGTTTCGAAAAAAATAAAGAAAGAAAATAATCTAGTAGGCCTAATTCATGTTTCAAATCATGAATTATACATCTAATATTAACCATTCATTGATTTAGTAGGAAAATAACTCTTGATAACTCTTGACATGCTGTATACTGTGATAAATGATTACTTCCCACCTATTAGTAATGTAGCAAAGTGTTAAACACAGGCTCAAAACAGTACATGTACTCCCGGTAACACTTTTTCAATGTTACACATGTAGTTATTGTAGTAATAACTATAGATTATGCATACCCTAATCCTACCCCTTAAAGTAAGTACATTATGATTACTCAGTACTCAAATCTATAATTACACTGTAACAAGGACACCTTGAAATAAAATGAAACCATACCCTTGTGAAAAGGAAGTGCACTTAAACACTTTATTTTACAGTGCCCTTGTTACACGGTACATGTACTTACTATAGTAACAACAGTAAATCATGCATAACCCTAAACCTAAACCTAAGTGGGTTACACTTTATTTTAAGGTGTCATTGTTACAGTGTAATTATATATTTAAGTACTGAGTAATATTAAGCAACTACATGTACTTACTATAGGGTTAGGGTAGGATTAGGATTTGGTTGAGGGTTAGTTGCATGTAATTATGAATAATTTACTGTTATTACTGTGGTAAGTACATGTACATTTGTATCAAATTTAAAGTTTAAAATGTTATATTTAAAATTTGTATGCTTTAATACTCTTTTGTCATGCTTTAAATAACTAAATTGTATGTCTTGACTAAGATACTAAAGAGCATGTTACTTGATTTTAACTTTAAATGTAGTGTATTATTTGATAGTACAAGCTGATACATTTTAAATGTACTAAATTGCAACTTCATAATTACAAATGTGTAATTACAAATATATTTAAATACATAACATACAAGTTTTAAGAGAAATTACATTGAAGTATATTTTAGTTTGCCATAAATTCTTACATTCAGCCACACACTACAACCATATTTCAACGACAAAAGTCGTTATTATGAAATTACATATACAGATGTACGTAAGTCCTATTTAAATGTCAAAAAGGTTAAGCTAATTCCATGTAATATGAATTTAAACTGTAATGCATTTTCATTTAATTGCAATTAACATGCAATTAAGAGTCCCAAAACATTTTGTTCAGTTTGTACTACGTTCCTTCAAAGTATATTATTGCTGTAATAAGCACATAATAAGTGTGCTTCTTTTTCACAAGGATATTATAAATTCTGTTTTGAGGAGCAAAATTTTGTTATAAAATAACCAACACACAACAGTTGAACTGCTTAGGTTGACTTTTTCTTCATGTTGACTTGTTTGCGACACATCCTGCTCTGTATTTTTGCTTCACTCCATGTTTCTTAATCAGTCTTATATATAAATAACGGAAAGCAGCCGCCCCAGTAATAGCCTCATAAATGTATCTACCATGGTAGAAAAAAAAAAGGTTGACACATACAGTTATATAGCATCATACCACTCGTCCCTTCCCCCATCATCATGATGGTAAACACATTTGAAAGCAACTATGACAATCTTTTGTGCAGAAACCTTGTTTATAGTGTTAATACAGTTTGTAGAGCATGTTTTTGAAATAGGTGACTTCTCCAGATGTGCCTTTATGTGATGAAGGATGTCAGTGATCTAAAACGCTCGGATTCACCAAGGGCTCATTAAGCGCTGCTGTTTAGCCAATGATGAATCATTGTGTATAACGCCTTTTTTCAAATGTTTCCTGACACGGCTCCCCGGGGGAAGAGGAGCCCTTTCACTCCTTCCCACAAAAACACATTTGTCATGAAAAGTGGAGGCAGAATGCTAATGATAGCCCTGCAGAGAAAGAATATGGCCAATCTGTGTGCCTCATCCGAACACTTACATCATCTAAATGTCGGTAATTTAGTTGCCAAACTTGCTGCACGTGTGTTATTGCATGCTTGTTACTCCCCAATTAAAGGCTGTAATTAGCCTAGCATCTTGGCTGGGGGTTGCTAATATTGGCTGTAGTTTGTGATGGTTCTCTGAGGATTTTTTAAGCTGCTGAAATAAGGAATATGCAGTTATAAATATGTATATCAAGATGCTAACGTTGACGCTATGTAGGCTGTGCAACAAATGTAGCTAAATGCTAACACTTCTACACAACATAGGCATCTGGATGTTTGTCATAAAACCGGCTTACTTCATGCTCAGAAGTGTGAATAGTTTTGTGGATTTGGCAGGGAATTGCATACGTTTAGCATGTAGTGATGCAGTTTCTGTCGCTGTGCTGAACTCTATATGCGTGAGAAGCCAACAATCAGGAGGGGGGGTATGGCGTGATGGGATAGAAGAAAAGGCCACGCGGAAGCCACTCATACCTGGGGAAACGAAGAATGTCCGCCAGAGCTTTTTGTCACGGGTCACGTCTCGGATCTCCCGTGTCATGTTCACCAACCTGCCGGCCACCGGGGGAACTCTCCGGAAATCCAGGATTCTGTGTGCCACAAACAAATAACCGTGTCAGTTATTCATTTGCAATGCATTATCAGATGTAACACCTGTGGTGTTTCTTCATCCAGACGTTGCACAGTTCACATCACAAGCTGCTTTATGAGAACAGTGACACCAGACATTCAATCTTCTGCCGCAATCAATAATGAGGAAGCAAACAATAAAGAGTGCAGAAAATCCATAGAATAAAGCAATTTCTAAAGTGGCTGGATAACGATTTTTTTTCTTCTTCAAGGAGCAACTGCTAAGCAACTGAGCCCACTCTTTACTCACTGGCTTTATGACACCTCTGTGATTGTACTTTATTAGCTCTTTAAAGACTTTTGTTGGCGTTTTAGCATCTGGCCACAGACCGCAGGATATAAATGCCCTCTACTTTCTCACTCATTTCGTCTTTCTTGTGTACTTGTCTTGGGCAAAAGTCAGAATTGGCTCCTTTTCAATTATTCCAGAATGTGAATTTTTTATTAAATCAGCCACACGCCTCACAAGAAGTTGAAGTGGAATTATAGGAAGAGGAATTCAGTTTAAAGAAATTCAACAGGAGGAATTTCATTAACATAACACAAGATTTGTAGTAAAACACAACCTTAGATTATTAATTTTTATAATGATGTTTTTTTTTGTATCTCTTAACACCTAGAATTTTATTTTCTTCAACTGATAGACTGATTTTGAAAAAATAAATGAAAAAATAAATAAAAAAACGACAAAAAACTTATTCTAAATATCTTAGAATAACCCTCTTGACCTGCAAGACATTTTGCTGCTAAGAAAAACATTTTATGTAAACAATTCAAAAAGGCATCAGTAAACTATTATAGAAAATGTATTAATACACATTTGAGTGATTCTGAGAACATAAAGTTGATCAAATTGGCTCTAAACATTAATGTTAAAAATTATTTAACCTCCAAAAGTCACACTTTTATTCTTTATAACATCCAATAAACGCTGCAAGTGCTAAGAAGCTTCTGTCACCTCTCTACTGCAGTCTTGGCCCATTCCTCGCTTGAAAAAGCTTCCATATCACTGATAATCTTTGGTTTTCACGATACCACGGCTCGCTTCATTTTTCCACCAAATGTAAATCTGAAGACTGTACAGGCCACTCAAGAACGTCCTATGACTAATCCCTGAACCAAGCTTCAGTAGATTTGGATGTACACTTTTGGATGGCAGTCCTGCAGGAAAGTCCATTGATCATCAAGCTTCAGTCTCTGCACCAAAGGCATCACAATCTTTGCCAAAATGGCTTGATACTTCAAAGAATTTATGATGTCCTTTATACAGTCAAGATTTCCACTTCTTGCTACAACAAAGCACCCCATAACAAGACTGGAGCACATCCATGTTTGACCATGAAGATGGTGTTCTTCTGCTCATAAGCTTTACCTTTTTTGCATCAGACATACCGCTGATCCATGGGTCCTAATAAGTTCCAGTTTGGTCACATCACTCCATAAAACATTCTTCCAGAAGTCCACAGGTCTATCCAAATGAATTTTAGCATAGCTTGTCTAGTGTTCTTCTTATACTCTGCATTGAAATGTTTTTTCCTCCTTTCATCGGGTCATCTTGCAGATCTTTGGCATCCAATTTGTAATAATTTGTTTGTTTTTTTCTCTGATCAAACATTGTATTCCCCTTAATGATATTGTGCTTTTTCTTCAACACCCTCAAGGGTTTTCTGGTAAAACAAATTGTAAACTTATGAATAAGGCTGCCAGCTGTGTCTCTACAAACTTTTAGTGTTTTGGAAATCTTCTTGTAGCCATAGACTTTCTAATGTAATAAAACCATTTATTCTCTATAGCTTTTATGAGAACTCTTTAAACTTGGCCATGTTTGCTACTCAACTTTAGCACATGCAAGGGCTAAATGTATGTATGTGTAACCACACAAGCTAATTCAGTTTTGTTATAGAGTTTCCAAAGGCTTTGTACCATAGCATACAAATATGTGACTTAAAAACAGCAGCGATGAATGGGGGTTGAATAATTATGACAGCTGTATTACAAAAAAAATCCTATAACTCAAAATAATTACATTATATATTGACATTATCACTTTTATTTTGCCACTTTTTTTATTTATTATAAAACTCTGTATCTTTAGAAAAGCCTACATTTGTAAATATTACAGTGTCCGAGGGGATTGTATTATTTAAATTGTAACTATATACAGACCCTTTCCAAAAAATTAGAATATCATGGAAAAGTTTATTTATTTCCATAATTCCATTCAAAACGTTAAACTTCCATAGATTATAGATTCAGGGCCCACAACTTAAACGATTTCAAGTATTTAGTTGTTTATTTGTACATAATTTGGGCTTCCAGCTCATAAAACCCACGAAAACAGAATTTCAAAAAATTGGAATATTGCATGAAATCACACAGTAATTACACAGTGATACCATGGTCATTGAACCAGGTTTTGGTTCTTTTGGCAGTGTGGGCAGGTGCAAATCCTGCTGGAAAATGAAGTCAGCATCTCCATAAAGCTTATCTGCTGAAGGAAGCATGAAGTGCTCTGAAAATGTCCTGGTAGACATGGTTCCAGCAGGATTTGCACCTGCCCACACTGCCAAAAGAACCAAAACCTGGTTCAATGACCATGGTATCACTGTGTAATTACTGTGTGATTTCATGCAATATTCTAATTTTTTGAAATCCTGTTTTTGTGGGTTTTATGAGCTGGAAGCCCAAATTATGTACAAATAAACAACTAAATACTTGAAATCGTTTAAGTTGTGGGCCCTGAATCTATAATCTATGGAAATTTAACGTTTTGAATGGAATTATGGAAATAAATAAACTTTTCCATGATATTCTAATTTTTTGGAAAGGGTCTGTATATATATAAATTTGTTGACCCTAGAGAGGATAATAAATATTATAATTTGTATTTACATTATAGATTATATTTGATTTTATGTCGTGGCTGGTTAGGACAAAAACTCTGATTAACATGGAAAAGATACCTTTTATCGTGTGTTAGTTTCCAAAGTTCCTAATTACGCACCTGTTTCTGTTCAGTTCATTACCACTTCTTTTGTCCTTAGTTTCCTCAGTTGTGTTCCGTGTCATCTTAGTATTATATGGTATATGTTATATGTTATTCTGTTAAGATTATTATTAAAAGACTGCCTATTTTGTCTTTGTGCGCTCATTACAGCCACACACTGTGACATACAGTTTGAATTTGCACCCTGTTTGCATTTCAATTCAAATAGAGGAATTGAATTGTAATGTAAAAGTCTTTCAGAATTCAATTCTGACTGGTGCACAACCCTGGTGGAGGGTTTATTCAGTTCTCAGTCTTTGTCTGTGTGTGCAGTGGGCCGTCTCGGAGAAAAGCTCACATCGTGTTGTGTGAGCGCTTTCAACATTCAACCTCCAACGACGCATGGGCTCCAGGCCCCTGAGAGACAGAAACCCAAGCCTTTGAGATGAAACCACTCAGGGGTCGCAAGTTGCAAAGCAACTCTGGACGCAGGCGACAAAGAGCCCAGTGTGGAAACACCGCATTCTAGAAACAGACATTTGTGGAAATAAGCTATAACAGCGAGGAACCGCCGATGGAAGTGGTTTACATCCTGTAAACATACTGCAGTAGCACAACGTTTCTTGTCAAATTCAATTGTTTTCACATGCTCACACGCTAATGGAATTTCAATATAATAATTCACTAGCAAGCATCCTCTCAGCGTTATCACTCAGCTGACAATAAATTGGCATATCGTACTGCGCTTTTTCTCTCCCAAATAAAATATATCATGGACATGACAGCAACAACGTTCTGGAGGAAATCAAGTGGGTCTCACAAACTCAATTAGCTCTCTGATTCCACAAAGCCTTCCTCTGTGGGGCGTCTTGTTAAAGTCAGCAGGGAGTTTTCTTCTCACTTCTGCCTGCACTCACATGCACCTTGTTACTCTCGGTGTAACCGTAAGGTGCATCGACTCTATAGCACTAAGTGCTTTTCAGGCCGTTGTCCAGTAGTCTATATATATCCGTATATTCTGTATTCATGAAACAGCTGGGTGACCATATACTATTTACCATAATGTTCAGTATAAAACAGAAAATACTGCAGATACTGTTTCCCATAGCTTCTTCTTGACTAATTATTTAGTCAGAAAATCTAAACATTGATACACAACACCAGATTAAATTTGAGCATTTCAAAAACATTGAAACATTGAACACATTTCATCTTTTAATTTTAATCACACTGTATTACATATTACAAATGTAAATGCAATCAAGAGCGCTTTTCCTGCAACAAAAGGAAAGGGTGGCTTTCAGCGGTCTGTTTTTTTCAGGTAGTGCTATGCTAGTTTCAGTTAGCTGTGACGCCAGCGAACAGACAACATGGACGTCTGCCGAGTGGCCTGCATGGCTGGATCAGCAACTAAAGGGATGTGTGTGTGTCTGTGTGTGTACAGAACTGCAGGTGCATGTTCTCTCCACGTAACTATGCGTTCAGACAGACAGATTACAAGACTCACGCAGACAGGCGCAGGAAAAAAGCCATAAAATCCAAACAGACATGCACTAAACCACAGATCTTAACTGTCAATCACATACAAAGATATCGTTCTCAACAGCTCATGGTGTCTCTTACATGGTGCTTCCCTGAAACAACTGTAAGATCTTTCCTGGAAGTATTACGGAGTGATCACAGAAAACGGCAAATCAGAGCCAGCTATGCTAAGCTAATCTTAGCCCACTTAGCACACATGTTCCTCTCGGTGTAACCGTAAGGTGTATCGACTCTATAGCACTAAGTGCTTTTCAGGCCGTTGTCCAAAAGTCTTGAGTGACATGCGCAGAGTGGCGGGAATATAATAAGAGTTGGTTTGGCTTTCTGACATCACAACAGTGCAAGCGATCTTGTGCGTAAATGTGAGTTGTGTGTGTGTGTGGTTTTGGTTTCTTTTCCTCTGCCCACGTCCATTCCAGAGCAGTATCCAGTCCTACAGGAGTTTTCAGTGAAATAACTGGGTGAAAGCCAAACTGAAGGTCTCTGTGAGGGGAATTTACTCTTAAAGGCTATTTGGTTGAATGGGGTTTGAATGAGCCGTCACACAGGCTACTAGACTGTAAGACAACCAGACTTTTTGAATTTACAACATAACATCAAAGTATTTCTTTCAAATAAGTAATGGTGTTTTCTTAATAACATTTATTTACTACATTAACATTAATTTATTTACTAAAAAACAGTGCTTCACTGGAATTCAGATGTGCTCAGTATTTATATAACAAAATAACAGAGTTGTAGGTGCTGCTTCTGGAATTTATCAGCATGTGTCACTTTTGATGTTGGTTGTGCATGAGAATAATAATAATAATAAATATAGCTGCAAGCAGCAAATAAGGGGCCAAGCAAAAATGAGGCATAATGAGTTATTAGACTTCAACAATGAGTAATTAAATCATTTTTTTGATTATTTTAGGCAACTAATACTAATAATTTGATTTAACTGCTTATCACTTTTGATCAATAGTTGGCGCTGTTACCAAATTGATGTTGTGGGGTCAGTGTAAGGTGACAATGACACGTACAAAGTTTCGTGTCAATATGCCAAAGGTTTGCAGCTACAGCTTGGCATCATGCCAATAATTTTGTTGATGTGTTATTCGAGAAGGGTCAATCAAAAATCTTTTAATAAATGTTTTGCAGGCATGGTCTCACAATAATCTGAGGCAATTTTGGTGAAAATTGGACCAACGGTCTAGGAAGAGTTAAAATAAGTAGGTTTTCAAAGAAGTTCAAAATGGCAGACAGCAATTTTAACTGAATATGTAAAAATTGGTAACATTGTTCTCTGTACGAGAGCACCAGTTTAATTAAAATAGACAAAATGAATCAGCTATTAGCACTTTTGGAAATTTCACTATCATTTTTGACCACAAGGTGTCTCAAAACATTTTGAGTACCTTTAGGGCAGGGATAGGCAACTCCGGTCCTGGAGGGCCACTGTCCTGCAGAGTTTAGCTTCAGCCCTGATAAAAACTCACCTGCCTGTATCTATCTAGTAATCCTGAAAACACTGATTGCCTTGTTCAGGTGTGTTTAATTAGGGTTGGAGCTAAACTCTGCAGGACAGTGGCCCTCCAGGACCGGAGTTGCCTATCCCTGCTTTAGGGCATGGTGCCAATGACACAGATCAAGTTTCGTGACTATACGCTAATGTGTTCATAAAATACAACTTTTTACGACATAATTCAAAATGGTCATCATCAATTGACTCGGTATACGGCACTGAATCAAAAGAGACCATATGACCATTTATGATTTTTTGGTAAGCCGTTCAGAAGTTACAAGCAAAAATAACTATTTGCATATCTCCAGACCAGTAGGTGGCGCTGTCCCGAAAAGCCACAAGTAGCCTCAGTTCATGCTTGTGATGACATGTACCCAGACTCGTCTCAATACGCAAAAGCGTTGCGGAGATATAGCTTTGCATCCATTTTTACGTGCTCTCAATCGAATTTGTTTACGTCGTTATTCGAAAACGTTTATCAAAAAGTTTATCAAAAAGCTTTTAATAACTTTTTATTTATTTTTTCTAGCCCTTATGTTATTAGCATAAACCAACAGATCAATATAACTAACAGTGCTTGGCCCCTAATAATTAAAACTATTGAGACAATTTTATGTTATAATGTAACATTCAGGTGCAAGAGACATTATTGATTGCTGTGTAAATGTCATTATGCCACATTAAAAATCAGGAAAAAGTTGTCTACAATAATGAGAAATACAATTTGAAGTTCAGACAATACTGATTACATTGTCAAATTCACTGGCAATCTGATCTTGTCTCTTCCAACCTTATCATTACTGTCATACACCTTAAAACAAAATCACATACCCATCATATCTAAAAGCCTCCAAACATTTCTGCCAGACGAAGATAAAGGCAGAGCAAACACAAAGTAAACACAGTGGGACGCTAAGCATAAATTCTTGGCAATGCTTAAGGTCACATGATCTCATTGTTATTCAGATGGTACCAGTTTGTCTCTGAAACAGTCAAATTTACAAGAAAATAAGGAATACAGCCAACAAAAACATCGGATCAGCTATTTATGTGGACCCACTTTACATCTTTAACTACTACTGTATGTACTAACATTAACAATTAACAATTTGATACAATTCACTTATTGTGTACATACATGTGGTTACTTTGTACTTATATTTATTGTGTTCATGCATTGCAAAACTCTTGTGCTGATATTGAGGTGGGATACAGGCATAAGGTTAGAGACAGGTTATAGTACAGGTAGGTTTAAGGGTGGGTTAAGGTGTAAGTGAAGGTCAACAGTGTAATTAAGCTGTCACTTTAGAAATCAATTGTAGATGTGCTGTAATTGCATGCAGGTATAGGTTTTTCATTTTCAATAATAGCCTGAAATTATGCAGCTATCAAATAAAACAACTTAACTACAAATGCGTAAACACCTCATCCCAAACTCTCCCACTGGCCATTGTAAGAGACATGCAAATAACTCTCTCTCTCTCTTTCTCTCTGCTGGTGTTTTAGTCTTACCTGTCCAGATGAAATGCAGCGATCTCTGCGTTGTGTCGCTCAAAGTCAGAGAAGTAGAAGAAGTCTGGGGGTGTTTCCTGTTCTCTGGTTTGTCTAGAAGAAAAGAGCAGAAACAACAAACAAGTTTGATGTTAGTGCTTGTTTGGCAATGAGCTTCTGGCAGAATCAGAGGCACAGTTAGCACACAAACTATAGAAGAAATATTTGTTTTACACCTAACAGCCTCAGAATGCAAAACTAGAGTATTGCTTACTGTGTGCAGCTTATACTTTATACTTCATTCTAGACAGTATGGCTGCACCCGAAATCACATACCCTCTTGAGAAGGTATTATTTTTAATAAGTAATGACTTAATGACTAAAAAAGCATGTTCTATATAGTACGAGTGTGTGTAGTATGAATGTAATCGGGACATAATACATTTGCCATGTTGTTAATTATCATGTGACCTACGCCTTCACTCTTGCACTTCTTTGGTCAGCATCAGTCTCCTGTATGCTGCATTGTCATCACATAACTTCACTACTGCAGGTTTAAGAAGAAATTTTACATCTGAAATCAATTTTTGATTAAAACTGTTCCAACTTTTAGTATGAAATATGTATAGAAAGTGTCCAGAGTGGATGTTTGTTTGTATGACCCCACAAGTTAATGCAACTAATTATATATATAATCGACTCCAATCACAACTACGTAATATGATTACAAAAACATTTTCGTTCTTAAATATTTAAATATAGGGTGAAGATGTCAACATCACTTTTGGCCACCCCTATAAGTACCATGTTGAAACCTGTATTAAATCATAGCTGACTTTGCTTCAATGTCATTAACCACATATATTGGTTATTGGCTATATCTAGGATAACATACTACCATACTTTGCTTATTATTTCTGCATTATGCAGTAGTCTATCCCAGTGGCAGGGCTCATTTACATGACCGGCCCCCTCAGATTTCTGATTGCTTAAAATAAAATAATAAAAATAAGAAATTGTTGATGTGTTAGTATAATTGATAGATTGACCAATCAAAATACTGCGCGGTAAAATGCGGCTGTTTTCAAACTTGATTTGACGTGTTGTGCTTGTGCGTAACCTACGCTGTCATCTTCGCGTTAGAGTTCATGCGGTGACAATGGCAGCGTTATGCAAAGTACAATATTACGCACGAAAAGATGAGCGAAAAGGAGAAAATAAGCCATCTACGTCTGAGTTTGCTTCAGCTTACTACAAGACGACAGCGAGTGAAGCGCTAGGAGACAGAAACGCACATATTTCATCACAGGAATAGCGGTGAGACTTTGACTCAGATCGGCACAATGCGCAATGACTTGTTTGCAATTGATGAACCGCCTTCACAACCAGTGATGACCACATTTCCTGTATAGCCTATATCTGTTGTATATGAAGAGTTTGGTTTCAAAACGTGATAAATCCATTATGATTATTTTGAGAAATAATGTGTTTTCTTTACCAAGAGAGTGGAAAGATGAAAACTTTTTTTTGTTTTTTGTTTCAAACTTTCACATAGCATATTTAGGTTATAATAACATAAAAATTTCAAATCCAGATTTTGATTTTCAAATATTTATTATAAAAAAGGATTAATTTCCCCCCAAAATGCAATAAATTCATGACACTTTTTTTCCAAAATGCAATTAATCCATTGAATCAATATAAAAGTTATTTTTCATATTTTAACTGTTGAAAATACACAACAAAGTAAGTTGATCCACATATGACAGCCTCTGAACTTGGTCAATAGGCTACTAATCTTATATAGCTTACAGGCACTGGACTAAAAATAGCCGACATTAAATCACCATCGCTAAGAAATAGCCTACCTCCTGAACTTTTTTTACGGCGATCAGCTGTAAAATGGCTTGGTCCTGCTCGATTTTCGTTGACTGAGTAAAACAATTGAACGTTTGTCAAAAGATCCCCTGGGGTCAAAGTGTCAACGTGACAGAAGTTTGATGCTGTCGTGTGAGAACAAGCAACAGTCGGCATTTTTCCTCCTCCCGCGTGCCTTATCTTCTTAATCTCCTCAAGTAGCCTAAATGATTAGATTTCGATGGCTTACGTTTCTTCCCCACCGCAGAAACCACCACAGGGTCACCAATGCCGTCAAAATTATTTATTTATTTTTGTGGATCACAAAGTAGAAGGAAAACTAGGATGCCAGGTTTATTCAAAGCGTCACCGTTACGGTTTACAAAGCGTGGAATGGTGCGCTCACTTCGCTGTGATTAGTTGAGCGGATGTATCGCATTCTGCAGAGAAAGGGAAAAGGAAAGGGAGAAAACATGACTAGAATAACACGGCGGATATCGCATTTTACGTAAAATTAAAAATGGACTTTTCAACACCGACCAGATACAATACAGATTTTTACGTTTTGGAACCAAACTCTTCATATATTTGCTGAGTAAGATGACATCATTGACACTTTTTATAATCACCCTCGTAGACTCATGTAAAAGATAATAATCGCCGAGCTATGTCGTAGGCTGCTATAGGCTATATATATATATATATATATATATATATATATTAGTTGCCCCCTCATTTTAAGATAGGCCCCCCCAAAAATAAAATTCTGGCTACGCCCCTGGTCTATCCGTATATTATGTATTCATGAAACAGCTGGGTGACCATATAGTATTTACCATAATGTTCAGTATAAAACAGACAATACTGCAGATACTGTTACCCATAGCTTCTTCTTGACTAATTACTTAGTTTTATACATTTATACACAACACCGGATTAAATTACAAATACATATTACAAATGTAAATGCAATTATTTGTCACAACACCGGATTAAATTACAAATACATATTACAAATGTAAATGCAATTATTTGTCTTGTCAATCAAGAGCGCTTTTCCTGCAACAAAAGGAAAGGGTGACTTTCAGCGGTCTGTTTTTTTCAGGTAGTGCTATGCTAGTTTCAGTTAGCTGTGACGCCAGCGAACAGACAACATGGACGTCTGCCGAGTGGCCTGCATGGCTGGATCAGCAACTAAAGGGATGTGTGTGTGTCTGTGTTTGTACAGAACTGCAGGTGCATGTTCTCTCCACGTACCTATGCGTTCAGACAGACAGATTACAAGACTCACGCAGACAGGCGCAGGAAAAAAGCCATAAAATCCAAACAGACATGCACTAAACCACAGATCTTAACTGTCAATCACATACAAAGATATCGTTCTCAAAAGCTCATGGTGTCTTTTACATGGTGCTTCCCTGAAACAACTGTAAGATCTTTCCTGGAAGTATTACGGAGTGATCACAGAAAACGGCAAATCAGAGCCAGCTATGCTAAGCTAATCTTAGCCCACTTCAGTTTTTAGTGGACGAACAAACACAAAGGGAAAACTGTAATAACTGAGTAGAGTTTAATTTAATGCCGCGTTCCAGGCAACCTGTAACCCATGTTTTTCCAACTCGTAACTGGGAGTACATAGATCTAGTACGAGTTCACGGGTGGGAAGTCACAGGTTTGACTGCCGTTCCAGTGCACTTTCACGGGTATAAGGTTGGAAAAACACGGGTTACAGGTTGCCTGGAACGATGTACTCCCAGTTACGAGTTGGAAAAACACGGGTTACAGGTTGCCTGGAACGATGTACTCCCAGTTACGAGTTGGAAAAACACGGGTTACAGGTTGCCAGGTTCTCTTTCTGAATGAAATTAAAATGAATTATTTATAGTGGTACGAAATGAATGTGGATATCATTCTCGAATCAGAAATTCAGGACATTTGGTCATTAGAAATCTCAATAAGAAATCTTTGATGTGTGTTTAAAATGTGAACTTTGGTCTCTTGGCAAATCAGCGCAGAGTTTGAGCCATCATTGAGATCTCTTTTGAAACCCAGAGGAGAATAATGTGAGATTACTTGGGTCTTTTACTCAGGATATTAATCCATCTTCTTCTAATCTCATAGTAGCTGGCTAGGAAAACTAATTGAGATATTAAAGAGATCTAGTTAATGATTTTTTCTTTCCTACAGGAAGCCCTGCTCTTACAAAAACTCCAGCCATCAGACCTTAATATCGAAAGTTATTACATTAACTTTTTAGTCCCCAAATTCCCATTTTCATCTAGCCATGAACTCTAAGTGCTGCTTATATCTTCTTCCCTCGCCACTGTCAAAACACTAATGGAAAAGACTTTCTGTGACTTCATATATTTTCATTTGAGGGACAAAGCAAGCTTTTCGCTCTGAAATCCTGCTCCACCATTATGATCCACTCAATTTCCTGGATCAAAAGGGAACTAATGGATTTTTATTTGCTAGATGAGGCCTAAAATGTACTGCTGATTCAGGCGACCTCTCGGGAGAGGGAATGGGGGGCAAAGCTTTTGGCCCAGAATGCAGTCACACAGGAAGTGAATGAAGTGTCATGTGCCACAACCTGAACCACAGAGTGGGATTTTATTCAGGCAGTGGGAGTCCATAAGCATTGTTGACTACTTAAAGTATGACGATTCTTTTGAAAGAGTACAGTACCTCCTGATCAATACGCAGGAGAAAAAGAAGCAGAAATGAGCGATAGCATTTGTAATGCATAGGTAAAATAACACAATCACCAACATTAAACAGCATATAAATCAAAACTACCTAAAGTTACTGAATGAAATGTCGACCCAGGACGAGCTTTTGGACTGTGAAGCTTTAGGGGTGTTGGTGGACTTGATCTACTCCATCTGTGTTTTGATCATCGTTCTGAATCCAATTCAGATGTAGTCTTTGACAAAAATACGATTTTCTCAGCTTTTTGTTCAAATGTTGCTTTCTTATTGATAAAGAATGCATGAAGCTAGAATATTATATTTTTTTTTTGTTCTGTTTGTTTGTTTAAAAGCAGAGGCTCTATTCTTTCTTTTGACATTTTTCATGTTCAGATATTTATACAACAACATTTTCTGGGGGCCATGAAACTTTTGTGAAAATGATCAAAAATGCTAGTGGTGGCTGGCAACTAAAAAAATAATAAAAAAAATAAAACACTGGAAAGAGTTAAAGTATGCTAAAGTGTACAGTACTTTTTATCAAGGGTCAATGGGGTCCAATGATGTTTGAACCCCACTAAATTGCATTTGAAACTGTTTCTTGTTTTGTATTCCACAGAAGTGATGTTTTTATTATCCTATTACCATATAATGTTTTAACCATCTTCATTAGCAACATAGTCAAGAGAAGAAATGATTCGAAGATGGAGAAAAGGCCAGATCTGCAAAACCGCACGCATCAGAACAAGTGCGCTAGGCACGACTCTGAAACACGAATAAGAAATGACTTTGAGGTGTATATTAATGTATATCTGTATATAAACATTGTGCAAATGCGGCAGAGGGGAATATAATGGAAAGTGACTCAATTGCATACCTAACATGCAAAATAGCTGTAAAAAGTAGCTTTTTGTTTCTCATTATGTCTTCACATCCCCCATAACAGAACACAAATGACGTTTTTTTCAAACGCTCTTGACATGCTATGTCTCCGGCACCTTGTGCTGTGGCTAAAAAGCGCTCAGAGCACTTTTCTGGATGCGCTGTTGTCTCTTACTGGGCTGTGATTGGCAGGAGGGTTGCCACGGTCACCCTGACCCTGCGTGCAGCCTCCAATTTGGGAAGAAGTCCAGGCAGTTTGACGTGTGACAGCTCATGGCTCTAGGGGCTGGTGGGTGTATCGCTCAGCGGTCGAGCCATATTAATGTGCTTTTTTCTGCTGAAGAACGGGCAAATCAATTATGTTGATATAAATCTCATTGCCAATAAAAGCAGGAGACAGCCTGCGTATTTGTTGTTTGCCAAGCAGCAGCAATATGTGTGTCACTCAAAACGGATACACGAGTCCCCGTCCGCACAGGTAAACAAAGCCGGGTCACCTCGCAGTTAAACGGCAGCCTGCTGAGAACCCTCAAGGACAATCTGTGACAATCCTGACATAAAACATATCACCACATAGCAGAGCAGTCTAATTGATATTGCCGCAGCTTCAACTCCTGTCACTTAAATGTGCAGAAAAACTGATTGTTAAATACATTACAAACAACAAACAAATGGCAAAGGAATTAACAAACGAATGCAAACACAACAGGCTTTATTTTCTGGCAGATGGCTTTGACGAACAGTCAACACACAATAGTGGAGATGACAAATCGTCACGGCAGCCACCTGAAGCTGTCACATTTCCATAACATGACGCATACATCATCTGGACAGCAATCACGCTAAGAGCTGGCTGAGTCCGAGCCAGCAAACACAAACATGTGTCATGTTCCACCGTACTTGGAAAGGAGTATGTTTAAAAGGCGGTTACTCTCTCTCTCTCTCTCTCTCTCTCTCTCTCTATATATATATAGATGAGCCAAAACATTATGACCACCTGCCTAGCATGCTGTTGGTCCTCTGCTTGAAGCCAAAACAGCGCCAACCCGCCGAGGCAGGGACGAGTTACGAGATCCCTGTAGATGTCTTGTGGTATCTGGCACCAAGCAGATCTTTTTAGTTCTATAGGTTGTTCGGTGGAGCCGCTGTGGATCTAACTTCTTTGTCTAGCACATCCCACAGATGCTCGTTTGGATTGAGATCTGGGGAATCTGGAGACCAGGACAACACCTTGAACTCCTTATCATGTTCCTCAAACCTTTCCTGAACAATGTGTGAAGTGTGACAGGACACATTATCCTGCTGAAAGAGGCCACTTCCACCAGGAAACGCCAGTGTCAAGAAGGGGTGTACCTGGTTTGCAATGCTTAGATAGGTGGCATGTGTCAAATTTACATCCACATGAATGGCTAGACCCAGGGTTTCCAAGAAGAATAATGCCCACACTTCCTCCACCGGCTCGTCATAGTCCTACAGTGCATCCTGATGCCATCACTTCCCCAGGTAAACGGCGCACACACATCCACGTGATTTAAAAGAAAACGGGAGTCATTGGACTAGGCGACCTTCTTCCACTGCTCCAAGGTCCAGTTCTGATGCTCGCGTGCCATTTGTACGCGCTTTCGGCGATGGCCAGGGGTCATCATAGGCACTTTGATTGGTCTACGCAGTTCCATACACTGCAGAGTGTGATGCACCGTGTGTTGTGACCAAGCGTGCCACACAAGTCCTGAAAAGTGAAGCCAAAGCATCTCAATCGCCCCCAGGTGGCTGGATGCAGTATAGGTCATAAACCCCGCCTTCTCCATGTAACATAATGGACGTGAGGCAAACTAAACAATCAAATTACACTTCAAATACTTTTTTTTCCAAGTTCAAGTGTTCAAGTAGTTCAAGTGTTCGTTCTTTAAGTTTGGTTTTAGTTAGCTACAGTAGGCTTGTTTGAGATGAGCAAAATCGGTGATCACCGCGAGATGCATGCCGGTTAGAAATGTGTCCGAGATCTTTGATCTCACAGGTGTCAGATCCTCTGCGAGAAGAGAGAAACTGTCTGTCTTGCCTGCGCTTTTCTCACTCCTCCTCTCACTGCAGCTGCCTACTCTCGCATACATTTCAGGCGAGGCAAGGCGCATCTCAAACAAGCCTAGTATTTGATGCTATACAAATGGGGATGTGACGTCATGACTGACAGCTGAGATTGACAGCTTCTCTGAGGGAAGTAGTCACTGAGACGCCAACTGACTTTTTTCAAAATCTTCGTAAGGAGATTTGAGCTTAAACTTTAATTTCTACATTTCCATAACTATTTATTTCACACCTACATAAACTGTGCTAACCGATTCTGCAGGAGTGTGGACGGGGCCTTGATATCGCGGCTCCAGATCTTTATTCCTGCCCATTTCTCCTGCATCCAACATATTGATTATGATTTTTTTTAACAACCAGATTACAACTATCTACTAAAACTTTGAACTTTTTCTGGCTTTCCGTGTTTTCACTGTTGTTTGGTAGGGGGCACTGTTACCGATATTCTGAGAGAACATGTTGTTCGAAATGTTTTCGTTTTGATTATTACAATTATTATTACCCACATTCAAGTGCTGCTAAAAAAGAGCAAATGAAGCTAGATTAAAAAATAAATAATTTAAAGCAGAGGCTCAGTTCTTTCTTTTGATCTTGAATGTTTACATATTCATACAACAAAATATTCTGGGGGCCATAAAAGTTTTGTGAATATGATGGATACAAAATGCTGGCGTTGGCTGGAAACTTTTTCAGAAAACGCTGGTGGGGAAAGAGTTAAAGGTACAGTTCACCTCTTAATGAAAATTACTTAAGGTGAGGTCACATTTACATTTGTTCCGCAAATTTTCATCTGTGAAATCCAGACATTTCAACAGCAATCCATTTGATTGTGGATTTTGTGGCAAGGCGAAAGATTTCCCCATGCATCTCTTTTTTGGTCTCTGTCTTGTGTGGGGAAGAGCAGACTGAGCATTCTTCAAAATGTCTTATTTTGTATTCCACAGAAAAAAGAAAGTCATACAGGTTTGCAACAATATGAGGGGTGAGTAAATTGTGGCAGAGTTTTCATTTTTGGGTGAACTATCTCTTTAAGAGAGAAAAAATGCATTAAGCAATTAATCCTCTTTTGAAGTCCTTTTAGTTTTGATGGGGAAATCTCTCGATGTGGAAGAGACCGACAGAAGGGAGGCCAGATCAATCAGACAAACAAAAAACAAGTGAATAAAATATGCTGAACTAGCTGTAAACTAAAATATTAATAAAATCTCTGGTCTGGAAACAGTCCTTCTAAGAAAACAATAAGGAATATGGAATGGAAGTCATAAATGATATTGACTTTTAACTACATTTTATTTTTTGCCGTGTCACTAAGGTGACTGAGACAGCCAAAATGTAATTTAAGAAAATAAATGTATGAATCATTGTTTTTGCAACTGAGTTTTAGACAGTAATGCATGCGAGATCTGAATATCACAACATCAGCAAACAGAGATGCTTTTAACTTATGCAACATTCAGTGTGAAATTTCCCCTATTCTCCTTCTCCTCAAAATATTTTTTAAAGCAAAACCTTAAATTGGTTTTTAACACTTTTTAGGAAAAATATTTGGGTTAGATGTCTAAGAGTTTATGCAATTTATTTCTTCACTTAAATAATACTTAGCAATGGTCTGCACTCAAAAACCCTGTAAACTTTTTTTTACATCTCATTTCATGAATTCAATCCCTTAATAATTTGACAAATAATCTCTAAAATATGTGAAAAGGGCACCGTTTATGAAATGGCACAAGTTTAGCTTATTTTAGTTTCTGTTCATTTTTACATTTAAATATCTCTTCATAATAAAAAAGAACAGAGTGTAGCAAGTACTTTATTTGGATTAAGATTGTTGACACGTTTGGTGGAATTACTGAATGAAACTGCCCTTTTAAAGTGACCCTATTAGGCTTTTTCAGATATTACCTTTCATGTAGTGTGTAATTTTGAATATAAACAGGTCTGCAAAGTTTCAGAGATCAAAGTGCAGATAAATTGTCTCCCAAAAGAAAGAAGTGATTCTGGCCGATCTGAAACGAGTCATCATAATTCAGTCTTACTTAAACCTACGTAGGTTTGTAAGACATTTGAATAATGCCAGCCTATGGTCTTCATTGGCTGCTCTAGAACAACATCTACTTTGACCCTTAAACACTGTAGTTGTTGCTGAGGCTGGGAAGAGATTGGTTTATGTTGTCGATATGTCGAGATGACGCTGTTTTCTGCACTGCAAATCCACATTGCTGCACTTCTAAAGGATGAGGACTCAGGCTCAAATTTATACAGTAAAAACGAAGCCATCTTTACAGTTTGTATGACTGTGATACAAGTGCTGAGGAAGATCCAAAGCTGAAATTCAGATGTGGTAATAGGCGATTCGTTTCCGACACACACTGTAAGCGGTAGACCAATCACAACAGATTGGGCCATCTAACCAATCAGAGCAGACCATTCACAACAGAATGGGTCATCTGAGCAATCAGAGCAGAGCAGACCAATCACAACAGACTGAGTAATCTGACCAATCAGAGCAGAGTGGACCAATCACAACAGACTGAGTAATCTGACCAATCAGAGCAGAGTAGACCAATCACAACAGACTTATTTATTTATTTATTTTTCAATTTGATGACATGTCCAGATTAAAGTCAACATAAAAAAGGCATTCACAACCAAGTTACTTTCAAAATGTGTGAAACAGGATATTCAACAAGTAAAAATGTACGACATGACTCGATTTTATCCATTGGAATTGATTGGATTGTGGAAGTGGTCTGAGAGGTTGAAAAAGAAGAGATGGTGGCTCATCTGAAAAGATAAGCTATTACATTTTGATGAAATTGAAAAAAATGTTTTTCTTTGGAATAACATACACTGATGAATGATCATGAACAGGCCATGAATGTGTATTTAAAAAAGGATCACGAATAAGCAGATTGATTGTTTCTGGACCAAAGATAATTCATCTAGGCATCACAAAGTGACGTAATTCATAAAATAACCTGTCACTCATTGTCAATCCATAACAGTGTTTTATAGAAACCTAACTAGGACGTTAGCAGGGTTATGAGTGCACATCCTAAAATAATGATGGCATTTCAACAAAGAGTAGTGACAGCTGTCAGTCAGCTAAATCAGCAACACACGAAAGCACATCCAGATGGTTTTATCCCGCCACAGATGTCCCAAACCAAGCATTGAGAGTGTCAGAGCTTCATCCCACCAAATTATATTTTCGCTCTTCTGTAGTGTCCTCACAGCGTTTCCCACAGGTATTAAGAAGTCAGTGCCACCTGCTCAAACTCAGTGACCCATGGTGCTGTCGGTGCAGGAGGGGCCGAGGGCAACACCTCAACACTGTAACCAACACCTGAAACCTTTAAGCAGGTCGTGAATTCTCCCTGAGCTCTCAAACACACAGGACTGAGCTCTTGAGCTCGGCCCGCCTGCGCAGAACCTCCTTGAATCCTGTCCTTTCTCATGCATGCAGATTCAGAGGAGGGATCTATAATTCGGACGTAATCCCGGATATTGTTACTGCACCAATGACAGGACTGATTGTTAGAGCCCACGTGTAGACTGTGCCGGAGGGGACAGGTTAGCAACTCATGCTTCACCTGAGCTCACCATCTTTCACGTCAGGAGAGAAAGAGAGATACAGCAGAAGACAAGCATGAAGGAAACCTAGAGAAAGTATAATTATAGATCAAGTATGAAACCCAAAGAGTTAGAATGACAGAGAATTAGAGATGAGATTGGCTGGAGGGTCATTCATACTGACAGATCAAATGATTCAGAAACCAAGAGCAAGGAAGCAAAAGGCCTAAAAATTTAAGGCCAAAACATTTAGTGTCTTCAGAAGGCTTACCCAGGGCTTACATAAGCCAGTGCAAAGCATATTATACAGTTTTATCAGCTTATGAGGTTCCCATCCTAATTCAGACAAATTAATCTTTCATTCCTAGTGTATAACAGTTTTTTCCGCCCATTGCTGTTACATAAAAAAAAGTAATATTATGCATAACTAATATTTAAATTTAGATAGATATTTGGAACCATCTAAACCTTGTTGCATATGTTGTACACACGTTTTTGTCGGAAAAGAAAAGCTACGAAATAAGTCCGGAATGATGCCTGCCATATGCTTGGATAACTGGAGTGGGTGCGTATGGAAATCAATGGAACTTGACATATTTTCATAAGTGGTGTAATTAATGCAGCAATGATTTTTAGAGTCTAATTTAACTCTGAGATCCAATTAAGTTTCGTAAGCATGTGCAAGGCTCCAACCTTTAAAGTTTGATTAATAAACGGTGAAGCGGTTAGTACAGAGTAGATTCTGCAACAGCTGATGTCAGACATGCAACGAAAGGAGCGGATGTTTCTGCTGACAGTTTTGTCGCAAACACTTTGCTTCGCGGCTTTAAAATGCATTAAGACACACATAATTAGAAACAGTGCAATTTACTGCAGTAATTATATTAAAGGGTTAAGAGAATTAAGGGTCATTGTGATTTTTTTTATTTGAATTGCCCTAGGGCACCCTAGGAAGATTAAAGTGCATTGATTTAATTTCTCTCTCTCTTGCCGTACTAAACCCATTTCTCCCAGAATATAATTGACATTTTCCCCAGGCTGCAGCGTACTGATGGGCGGAGATTCAAGCATCTGTCACTGTTTTCTGCATGTCGCAGTTCCCACCCAGCATGCCTTGAGGTGTTTCCTTCTGTCACCTCTAAACAGTCTTTCGACATTGAATTAAGTGTTTCGTGTTCTCTCTAAGGATGTGTTCACACGTTGCATGTTAGGTTCGATTAAAACAAACTCTGGTGCGATTGCTCAGTTAGTGCGGTTCATTTGAATAAGCGGCAAACAATTGATCCAAGATCCACCTTTTCAGGGTGTCCACTTCGAACTCTGGTGAGGTTCGCAATAAGGACCAAAGATATCCCAGACAGCAACATAGTGTCGGCCCAGATCCGGCCCCGTACCAGATGTGGCCCGGATCTGGGCTAACACTACGTTGCTGTCTGGGATCGAAACAAACCAAAACCAGGAAGAGATGTCACAAGATGTGAGCCTAAAAAGGACAGAATGCTCAAACATACCTGGTTTCTCATCATAGTCGCGACGTTGCTCATCACAGTTCGGTACAGGCATCAGAACCGCGTCTTCTCGCAACAGATTTTCTGGTATCACTTTATTTTGATGGTCCCTTTTGAACATTCTGTTGACTATAAGCAACTACATGTCAACTAAACATGTCTCATTAGAAAATTAGTAGACTGTCTGCTTAATATCTGCTAACTATTTATTGTGATGCTCCTCCAACAGACTGACTATAAGAAACTTTGCAACTACGTCAACTTATTCTAAACCTAATGCCGTGTCCTAACCAGACGCAACTACGAGATGATCAGACAGACCAATCAGAACAGCGTGTGGGCGGAGTCTCGCGGCAAGTGAGTCACCAGAGAGTCATCTTGACGACACTTGCAAGAAAATGGATAAGTAGGCTACATAATCACATTAACAAATATTACACCATTTAAACATTATTAAAAATACATAGGCTACTGAGTTACTAAAGCAATCTTTGTCAAATAATACACTTGTTAGTTCACAGTTTGAACATTCTTGTTTCCATATGTTTAATTTCAAGATCTGAGGTGAATTATCTATGGTTGCTTTTACGGCTATAAAGCTGGGAGCACTAAATGATATTTAAAGTCACATTGCATGCTTTTAACATTAAATAAAGCACATAAACAGTACCTGAGATTATCATTGCCACAATTTGTGTTTGTTGTTACAGCGCGACGTCGCAGAAAAATAGAAACTGTGTTAAAGGGACCATCAAAATAAAGTGAAACTGATCGTTTTTGTTCGCAACGGAGGATTTCCTGCTACTGTTTTGAATCCTTTACACATTTTATTAGCTCTTCACAAGTTCTCAGCTAATAAAAATACCATCACATGTACACACATACAATAAGCGTGTTTATCCTTGCACACAGCTTTGTTTTGGATGTCCAGTAAGTTCAGACGCAACAACATCATAAGCTGTTTTTTTTTTTTTTAATTTATCTTAAGGTTCAGTGTTAAAAATGACAGTGTGAACACTAAGCGAACCAGGACTAAATTAATTATTTTCTTTGGTACGGACAAAAAGAACCAAGAGAACCAAGCTACAAGTGCGAACACAACCCTAAGTCTGCCACTACTTTAGGAACCAGACCAGCAGACAATAAGGATCAGTGTAAACAAACCAATCCAACTAGTGGCTGTCCTGCTGTAAATTGGAGTGGCCCCAGACGTCCCAGCATCCTCCCCGACCCCCTGAGAGGAGTGTGAAGCCTGGACATATGTCAGTAAGCTCTTGTTCTGCTAGTGTGCTACTGTGAGAGCACATATGGGTGACATGCTTCTCAAGGTCCCTTTAATTAAGAGAGAATGAATATACTTAGAATGAGAATCTGAGAGGGGAAAAACAAAATGAATGAGGCGACAGAGCTAGACTCCTGCTCAGTACTCGAGACCCCTGAGGCTTAACGTGCTAATTTTCAATTCACAGACAGTTTCAGAAATAACTCAAAGAACAGACTGGCCATTGTCTATTCCACACAGACCATTCTCTTCTTTTTTTTTTGCTTAAATATTCTTCGAAAATTCTAGTCAGCTTGTCTTGCACCAAATGTATGTTTTCATTATATTTTTCTAAACTTTTTGACACAACAGAACAGGCTGTGTAGTTACTGTATCTTCTATATGCAAATTACCTCTGTTATGATTGGCTAACCTCCGCAAACCAGTTAAATTTATTTGTATAACGCTTATCACAATGCACATTGTTTCAAAGCAGCTTTGCAGAAAATCATGATGTCAATGTTTATAATATCTTAGTATTTTCATGCATTTAGCAAATTAGAGCTGGACAATAATATGGTTTACATTTTGCGACGATAAAAGCAATAAAGCAGTTGAGATTTGCTATATAGTATATACCGCCCTTCGCAAATATACTGTATCTATGTGCATACAACTATAAATAAAGAGCTGTGTGATAATATAGTTATTTTTGCGACGAAAATATGGTATATATAGCATTATGTGAGTATGCTGTATGTATGTGGATAAACTTTATATATAGAGCTGTGTGATAGTTTACATTTTTCGCTGATTTAATAATCAAGCAGTTGAGATTTGAATGTACTGTGAATCTGGGTAAGGTTGGATATACTTAGAGTCGTTGTATAATTTCTTATTAATGATTAATTTGTTAAATAATTCAAGTTATTAATGAGTTATGCTGTGATATTAAGAATTATGAAACGTGAGGTTACTATTGGTGAGGTATTACTATTAGAATTACTAATTGGTGATGTGTGTCACTGACATGGTTAAGTCATGCATATAAATGAAAGGGTTAAAAATTTGCAGTTTAACTGTGTACCAGTGTAGCTGATCAGTGCAAGTCAAGTTGCTGAATAAAAAGTTAAAAGTGCCTCTTTTCCATTAAATGCAGTGCGCAACCAATTTCTTCCCCCTGCTTTCACAATGAAAAGGAGTGAGTAGGGAATCCTGTAAGACGGGGGAAAAAAAAGAAAAATCCACAGGACATTTTAAAAACTTTGTAAGAGAAATTATTGAACTAGTTCCATCCTGTGAGATTTGATGAATGGCTGCTTCAACTTTTTCAACAACGTCAAACTCAAGCGTGTTGCTTCACTCTGTTCACAAGGTTTGCTGGAGAATATCAAACCCTATGAAAGCTTCTTTATAGCTCACAGGTTCCTATTCTCTACCACAGGCCCTCTTCGATCTCTGAGGAAATATTGTGCACCATATCTTCAGCAGAGACCTTTCCATAATTCATAATCCTCATCTTGAAATGGATTTCTTGGAAGGCAGAGGTGACAATTATTATTTTTTTCTTTCTTTTGCTGGCAGCACACAGAGCAAAGAGAAGAACGCCAAGGTGGCCTTGAATGAGCTACCGACTGTTTCAACAAGTGAATGGAAATAAGAGTGCAAACACATTCCACTTGATTGCAACCAATCAGTGAGCGATCAAATTAAAGTTGATTAAATTCTTTGTTTAGTGAATGCCGATAACTGCCAGCCTTTAGCTTTGCTGTCGGACACAGTGTGGCGGCCACAGTTGCAACACACACTTGAGGATCATTATTGGTCTGTGGAGCCTACTATTTTACTTCTATTGTACTATTGTACATCTGTGTTGTTCCGGTTTCCTCCAGTGAGATGTTACATTGAGAACTGCTGCGCTAGTGAGTTGATGTTTGTCAAGTTTGTGAACCAGATCAACTGGTTCATTAAAAAGAAGCGGCTTTAAAAGAACCATTCATTCATTGGTTCATTTGTTGTAGTGGGTAACAGCTCACTGGAAAACAAGATAATCAGTGAATTGGGTCAATGACATAACGCTCACCTTTTTTTTTTTTTTTTCTAGATATACTGTATTAATTTATTCAAAACATAAAAAATGCAAAACACTGAGGGGAAATGCACTACATTTTCAGTACAAGCAACACTGCAGCCTCCCAGATCCTTACAATAAAGGCCCACTGAAGTGCCTTAGAACGCATATCTTTGAATTTCCACTGAAACAGGAAGCTAAGGCGGGACATTGAATGGCCCCTCCCTCTTTTCAAATAGCCAATAGCGTTTAGTTTACCTCACAGAAGGCAAGTTGTAGTTGACAGCACCATGGAAGTGAATCCGAGCGCTGATGATACGTTGGATTCAATAGTAGAGGTGTGAATAAAGTCTAGCCATTTCATTTTTGACCAACGTACAGTTGGAAAACGGAATAAACTCGAGCGTTTGAGCAACCGAACACACATCTCCAACCCATATTACTCCGTGACGTGTCAACGGTCACTTTGGCCAGGTGGTATTTATAGCATAGGGGGCGGGACACTTTAGATTCTAGAGAGCATTTGATTGGACAGAAGATGTGATGAGAACCTGAAGTCCGCGGTGATGTCATTGTGGCGAGCAGGACGAGGCCGGTGGCGTGATTACTAATGAGCGACACCTGTGCGACGCACCGGTCTCGTATCTCTCACGGAGGAGCGAAAGCATAAAAGGAGGAGCGACGATAGTGAAGAACAAAAGAGGCCAGGCCTGGACTATTTTATTTGATGTTTATGTTTTATTTTATGTGACAACAGTCGTCCGTGAGGGGCTTCAGTCTTTTACTTTCGTTTTGGATTTGTTTGTTTTATTATTAAAGCTGTTAAATGTTTGATGGTTCACGCCTCCGTCTTCCCATATCATCTACTGTAGTCATAAAAATCCGTGATCTATTTAGGCGGGAGTGAGACACTGTAAGTTTTGAATGCTTATATCACCTAAATGCAAATTTTGTCATTGTTTTGGAACACACCAGCTTATTTATAACCTTATGGCTAACATATTCATACTAAAAGCTAAAAAACTTACATTTTGTTTTCAGGGGACCTTTAAAATAAACCCCAGGTGTTTACATAACTCTGACTTATTTATTTCTTAGATAATCTTTCTGCTGTACACCTGTTATCACCCAACAATAAAGCATTTCCACTGAGCGGCAATGCGAATAAATAACAAACGCTGTTGGAAAGCTAATGGATGTGTATTGTCAGCCATGTAGGGAATGGCGGTCCATCGAAGATACACACAAGCGAGCCATTACAGCAGGACCAGATAATGAAAGCACAATCACGGTTTAAGAGCGCCACGGGCTGGTCATTTTTCCTCGTTCATAAGCTTTTTGTGCGCAGAGCCCAGATTTACCGGAATAATGGGCAGCCGAGATCCGGAAGAATTCCCCTCCCGAGAGCCGCAGTCAAAGGCCTCAATCCTTCACGGCTTCAGAGAGCGCACAGAAGGATGGATGAGGTGCTAGAGGAGGAGAGGGCAGGCGGTGGTGTTTTAGCTTTACTTCCCGGGATAACAGCCAGCTTTGGTATTAAAATTTAAGTGTGTGTCCCTGCCCAACAAAAGCCGAGAGAGAGACGGTGAGCAGTGATCAGGAGCATTAATGATGACTAGCCCAACCACTTCCAGCTTCTTAACTCTGATAGCCATCTTAAGCACTTTTCCTGTGTCTTTCCCAGCACACAAAATCAATTGGTGTTTATCAAGCTCCTCTCCCTGTACTGTCTTGTATATCGAGTTGCGGCCTTTTAGCATGCAGTGTGCACCGGTTCAGGGATTGATGGCAAACCGAGTTGCTGCGTCTGGTGAAATTGTCGGATCTGCAAGGGGCTCATCTGAGCTTGACAGCCGCTGAGAATGAGTATAAAAAGCACCGTGTTCTTCCACCTGAGGGCTGACTTCACATTCTAATCTCACAAGCATTTTTGGTTAAATGAGAAAACACTACAGTCAAAACGGAGGAACACTTCCATCACGCTTCCAATTTAACGGTGTCTTTGTTGCCAGGAGCACACAATTCTCAGGGGCTGACCAAAAATCATAAAAAAGACATGTCTCAAACTGTCTCGCTGCTGTAGATATTGGGCTACTGTCCTTATTGCAAAGTACACAGACACTGTAGATGGAAATTCTGCCTGCCAGGTTCATAGGGACAGAATGGACAGAGGAAGAGAAAAGGAGAGGAACAGAGAATTACCATAACAATTTTATTTCTTCATAAATGTCACATGGTCTTATTGTGCAAAATTCATCAGTGCATGCTATTCTTAAGAAAAAAATGTTTCTCACAATATTTTATCAAAATGTAATAACTTTCTCTCCCTCTAAAACAATGTTATGCTGATGTAACCAAGGTTGTGCTGGAAATAAATTATATGTAAGGGATAATGTACAGTCTAAATAATATTCCCTGCTAAATATTCTGTTTCCCTCAGAAATACACCACTTTGAGGAAGGTTAATGCATCACATATGCGGTTTCATGTTGTCTAATACTTCTGTAATAGGATGGTTTTAAAGCAATAAATGCAGCTGCAAAAAACTGGACATTTCACTACCAACTTAACTTGTATGACCAGCTAGTAGCTGGTTGGCTGCTGATCAATTTAATGACAAGCTTGGACCAGCAAATGAAAATCTTATAGCAGCTAATAATAATTGTCTTGGACCAATTAATAACCATTTTAGATCAGCTATTGACCAACTTGATCCCACTAATGACTATCTCAGATCAACTAATGACCTGCTTGAACTAGCAAATGATAATCTTAGAGCAGAAAGAAAAAAAACAACTACTAATGACCAGCTTGGTCCAACTAATAACCATTTTAGACCAGCTAATGACCAGCTTTGACCAATTAATAACCATTTTAGAACAGCTATTGACCAGATTGAACAAGCTAATGATAATATTAGAGCAGAAATAGAGAAAAAAACAACTACTAATGACCAGCTTGGACCAGCTAATAACCATTTTATACTAGCTAATGACCAGCTTGGACCAATAAGAACCATTTTAGACAATCTAATGAATACCAGCTGGTCCAACTATTAACCATTTCATACCAGCTACAGTAATAACCAGCTTGGACCAATTAATAACCTTTTTTTTTTTTTTACCAGCTAATGACTATCTCAGATCAGCTATTGACCGGCTTGAACAAGCAAATGATAATCTTAGAGTACTAAACAACAAACTAATAGCCATTTCATACCAGCTAATGACCATCTTGGTCCAACTAATAACCATTTTATACCAGCTAATGACAAGCTTGGACCAATAAGTACCATTTTAGACCAGCTAATGACCAGTTTTGACCAATTAATAACCATTTTAGACAATCTAATGACCAGCATGGACCAATTAATAACCATTTTATAACTGCTATTGACCAGATTGAACTAGCTAATGATAATCTTAGGGCAGAAAGCGGAATAAAAACAAACAACTTGGACCTGCTAATAACCATTTTATACCAGCTAATGACCAGCTTGGACCAATAAAAGCCATTTTAGACCAGCTACTGACCAGTTTGGACCAATTAATAGCCATGTTATACCAGCTAATGACCAGGGACGATTAATAACCATTTTATACCAGATAATGACCAAGACCAATTTATAACCATTTTATACCAGCTAATGACCAGGACCAATTGATAACTTTTATTCCATCTAATTACCAGCTTGATCTAACCATTTTAGATCAGTTATTGACCAGCTTGGAGAAATTAATAACCATTTTAGACCAGCTATTGACCAGCCTGGATCAGCTAGACACCAGATACCATGTTCCAAATCACAACTATAGTATTTTAAGCTGAATTTTGCTTAAGTTTCTTGTTGAGATGCAAAGATAAATATGCCAATGTTAATTGGAAATAATCTGAATCACTTTGGGCTTTTGAGTTACCAGATGTGCTCTGGCCTCTCTTGTCTAGTCTTGTCTAAAGTTATCCTCTCAGACAAACTCTTCTTAACATTTGACTCTTAACATCTGACTAATGAATCTCAGCAGAGTTGTTCTCTTCATGCACAGTGCTGAAGGCTTTGGGAAAGGCTTTATGTTTTGAACTAAGTTTCAGGAGTTAAAAGTCGTTAGACGAAAGCTGTGAGAATCTGGCAGCCGCTAAGATCTGATCAACAAATCTAGTGAGAACGAAGAAGAAAAACGGCGACACAAAGAGAGAAGGAGTGAAAGAGGGAGAGAGAGAGAGAGATATGGAGAGCATGTTCTGTCAACTCTCTATCTGTGTCTACTTAAACAACAAACTGGATGTGCCACATAAACGACCACAATAGCAGTGTCGCTTTTCACAGCTTTCAATTTTGGCCTCAACAACAACAACCTAAGAATACACTCCGCCCCCCCCTTGGGACAACTGACCCTCTTAATTAAAATAGCCTGATGCTCATTAAAACGTTATTTACCGGTGGCACATGATTCATAATAGAATTCTTGTTGATTTAGATTCTTTTATTTAGCTGTCAAGTGAATGGTTATGAAGTTGTTTTTTTTTAAATGCAGATGTTTTTGTGTTTTGTCTTCCAGAATCCAAGAAGTGTGTGCTCAATTTCAGAGCCTCAAAGAGCTTGTCAGCCACGTTCTTTTCGATTGTTAATTGTTTAATATGATGTATAGTGAACCCTACAGTATATAGCTACTGTATATGCATACTGTATATGAAAACTTCGATTTGAACCTCTTGAAGAGGCCTGCTTTAAAAAATAAATAAAATTATTCATCTGATACAATGTTAGTGAACCCATCATCTTGTATGGTTTCTAAAACTGTATCTAATACATAAATAGAACAAATACATAAACAACATTTAGTGGTTTGTGGTCATGCTGGAATGAGGGTGGAAAGTGGTGGCTTTCCAGGATAAAGGGATAAAAAAAACAAAAAAAAAACACTAGGCTTGTTTTTCTCTTTGGGATATGAGACCCATTTACTGCTATAACTGAATCTGGAGGTTCTTTCAGGCACTTGCAGGTATCAATGCTATACCTCTACATTAAAATCTCTGGAAGGTCTTTTCAGCCTTCACTCTCCAAACTCAAGTAACACTTTTAGGCCTCTCAATGGTGTTTGCTTGATTACAGCACGACTTTCTCCTTTAGTTCAAAGAAAAAGCATAGTGTGCTTGGAGAACCTGTCGGCAATTGTGTGCAAGGACTGAAACACTTCTCAAATAAAGCCATTTAGGCAAGATGGCTGAGGGCCTTTAGCACCATTATAAGACATCATTTTGTTCCTGAGCTGAGTTAGAAAGAAAAAAACATCTCTGTCCATGGCAGTTCAGCTATACCTTCAAGCAGAACAGTTCATGACAATAACAATGGCTAAATGTGCAGAAAAACTGCAGCTAATATTTCTCAGTACTTAAATGTATAATTGCACTAACAAGGACACATTCAAATAAAGTGTTTTAATTTATTAAAAAATTGTGGAAAGCATGCGTTAGATGATTATTTTGAACTCGATATTATTATTCTGTTTTTGTTCTGAATTAATATGAATCTTATTGACAGCAATGGGTGTTTGGTTGAATGGTTTGTCTAATTAAAACTAACTAAAATGTTTGCTTTCAGAACAAATACATATTGTGATATATATATATATATATTTTTGCTTGATCAACCAGCACTAATTGCTGCTCTGCAGAAGCAGGGTTAAAAAGCCAAGCTGTAGGATTACAATTCTTCAGCTTAGACCAAGTGATACATGACCTGATGATCTGAGATCTGACTACATCCTGGCAAGAATGAGCAAAAAGAAAGGGTTTGTGTAGAGATAATGATTGCTACACTCCTTCATGCTTGAGAAAAAGACATAATTAAGATGTAGCTGGAGCAGATTCCAGTACTAGTGTAACTTTGAGAAGTCTTGGCCTCTCTTTACCTCTTCTTACCTCTTCTTTGTTAAGACATCACTCTTAGTCCCTGTATCCCTACATTTATTAAAGCCATACTTTGTCATTTTAATTGGAGGTACAACAGCGGTTAGAGATATTCAAGTGCTTTTTCTTTTTGTAAAAGGTGATTAGAAGTGAAATCTACCACCATGGCACTGATTTAATGATCACAAAGTGCGGGAATGAATCATTTTTTCTCCCCCTAATGTGCTCTTAAATTTTCCTTGGTTAATTTAAATGCATTCATCCATAACATTTACCATAATTGAAGAAGCCACACATCTAAACGAATGTATCATTAGCATGAGTGGAAACACAAGTGAAATTTTTTAGCACCTATGCACAATTAATTGCAAAAACAGGGTCGGCATAATCCGAGACATTAAATTACACAATTAGGGGACAATTACTGTTTGAAATTTTAATAAAGCATGTATGGTACAATGTGAAGTGCCTCAACTTGAGTTGATCTTAAAGCTGTTCTGTGAGATATGTTACTGTTATTTTGTCTCCATCCTTTTCCTTTAGAGTCTCGATCCTAAGGCTGCAGGTTATTGCACATTTTCTGCACACCCCAGATTACTGGGGCTTGACATGCTGTCAGGGAAGCTGTATCTGTTCTTTTCATTAACATGAGAGGATTAATGAACTTGTCTGGAGATAATCTCAAACTCAAAGCCGTGAGATCACCGATTTGTCAGCTCGTGTGGGCCATTATTATACGCTCCATTCTTTTCTCATTCAGTTTCTTGAAGCTGCTAATAATGCAGACTCTTAAAAATAGAGGTTTTTTATTGGCATTGATGGTTCCACGAACATCCACAGAACCTGTCCATTCCACAAAATGTTCTTAATAGTGGAAAAAGGTTATTCAAACTAAGATTAAAAAAAGGCTTCTTTTAAGAACTGTTCACTGAAAGGTTCTTTGGGGAACCGAAAATGGTTCTTCTATGGCATCATTGCAAAAACACAGTTTTGGAACCTTTATTTTTAAGGGTGCAGAGTCAAAAAAGCAGTACAGTCATGACTACTTATGATGCATTTATGGTTATTTTCTAATCTCCATTTGAAAGAAAAGAAAGAAAAATACATTTAGGTCTGGAACAACATGAAGAGTAAGTATGACAGATTTTTGGGTGAACTGTTGCTATCGTCTTTATCAACATCTGCGCTATGCAGATGCCAACAAACAAAGAATGCATTCTTGGTTACAGTATTGCAGTGGAAGTATGCGGGTAAATGCGCAACAATTCCCCATAGACTCCAATGTAAGTGTATTTCTGTCAACATGTTTTTTGTTTGTACACACTGAGAGACGGTTCAAAATAGTTTTCTGTGGTAATCAGCAGCATGCCGCAGATAATGTCGATTTAGATAAACCCAGAGCATTCCTTCAAGCCAACAGAAACACTCTGTGGCTTTACACTAGAACAATAGTCAAGTGTAAGTAGCTGCGGTACAAAGATATACGGCATTGCTTTTCATAAAATAGAATATCTGGAAATATAAAAAGATAGACATTCTGGAAATAGTTTAGAATTATGTGGACGAGGTGAAATGGGCTGTGTTGCTCAAACAGAGATGAAAACACAAGATACGTTGGCAAAAATCCTTAGCCAGAACACGTCCTGTTTTTAATGGCACAGAAAGAAAAAGCAAGATGGAAGGGAATTTCAATTGATCATTTTTTTGGTAGCACAAGATGATTAGAACTGCAAGTTTGACTGGCGTCTGCTGTAATGAAAGAGGACGGACAGATCAATCTTAATGCAGCTATAATACACAATGGACCATCTGCTTTCTCACACATCATTTATGATGGGCAGATCACGGATGGATCAGGTTGGATGCTATAATGATATAACAAATATGCTTGAAACTTTTTCAAAATCCTCTTTATAATGTTCTGGAAACATGTTTAAAGCGCATATTGATGACTGAGGATGAGATTAAAAAGTCCTTTAAGTCCGCATTGCTGTTTCTGTGCTTCAGTAGTTACTCAGCTCATTGTCTGCAGGGGTGAGATTGCTGAGGTTTTTATTGCTCAAGTCCACTGATTAATTCTGACACACATTTCCCTTTGTCACATACAATTCAGCAGATCTGAGGGCAGAGAGCAGTGAAGATATGAGACAAAAAAAGTCCTGAAAGAAAGAAAGAAAAAAAGAGACAGGTAGAATGGGAGGACGAGAGAGAGGTAGTGAGAGACAGACAGGCAGAGAGGGAAGGAGAGAGACAAGACGAGAGGTAGTGGGAGACGATATACAGTATTTAGAGGAAATGAGAAAGGTACAGAGGGAGGAAGAGAGAGACAGGTAGAAGTGAACTGACTGGAAATAGAGAAAGAGGCAGGAAGAGGAAGAGAATGGAGAGAGAGAATGGAGAGAGAGAGAGATCGCTAAAGTTTTTTTTCTCAGGTAGAGAAAAAAAGCAGAAAGAGAGACGGGTAGAGAGACAGACAGAGAAAGAGAGACAGGTAGAGAAGGGAGAGAGGGAAGGAGAGAGACAAAATAATTGGGAGTGAGAGATGGACAGGTAGTGAGAGACAGACAGGTAGAGAAGAAGGAAGAGAGAGACAGTCTAAAAGGAGAGAGAAAGACAGGTAAAAGAATATAGAAAGTGATGGTAGAGTAGAGAGAACCACAGGTGGAGAAAGAGATACAGACAGAGAGGAAAAAAGATAAGTAGAGAGACAGGTAGAGAGAGATGGGTAGAGAAGCAGAGGGGGAGGGAAGGAGAGATACAAAACGAGAGGGAGTGAGACGTGAACAGGAGGAAGAAAGGAGAGAGGAAGAAAGACAGGAATGGCAATGGAAGACAGACATGTACAGAGGAAGGAAGAGAGAGACAGGTAGAGAAAAAGAAACAAGTAAAAAAGAATTGAGAGTGATAGGTAGAGTGGAAAGGTGAGAGACTGGTAGAGAGAAAAAAAGGCGGAGATAGAGAAAGAAAGACAAGTAGAGAGACAGGTAGAGAGATGGACATACAATATATACAGTGTGAGAGGGTGAGAAAAACATCTGGAGAGGCAGGAAGAAAAAGAGATGGGTAGAGTGAGAAAAATGTAGAGAGGGAGGATAAAAGAAACAGACAGGAAGAATTAGGGAAAAAGAGGCAGGTAGAGAATCAGAGAAAAAGAGAAAGACATGTAGAGTGGGAAAGTATGTGAGCACAACAGGTAGAAAGGGAGAGAAGTCAAAAGGGAGGGAGAGATATGAAGGTTTGGGGACATGGAGGAAGCGAGCGAGGGAGCGAGACAGGTATAGGGTGGGAGGAATTAAGACAGGTAGAGAGGGAAGACGAAAGACAGGTCAAAAGGATAGGAGAGAGAGACAAGTGGACATGGAGAGAGATAGGTAGACAAGGACAGGGTGAGGCAGACAGGAGGTTAGGGGAAAAGAGGAACTGAGAGGACAGTCATACAAAGTCAGTGAGTGTATGCTCATGAGAGAGAGAAAGAAAAAGGGAGAGGGCTGTTATCTGAGCGTGTTTTGACTGCCTGCCATCTTACAGATGGAATCACAAAGAGGGGAATGAGAGATGAGGGGGTGGGCCGAGGGTCACGTTCGCTGAGCAGCCCAAACTGAAACTAAAACACAATGCTGAGATTGTGAAGCAGGAACCACTCAACTTTACTGCAGATGCGGTTCCCAGCATTACATGCGGCGTGTGAAGCATGACTCACGGGGGAGGGGTGGGGGAATCTGACCAAAATAAAATGTGACTAACATGTTTCAAACATCCAAACAAGCCATATCCAAGTTAATGACATCTCGTCTGAGGACGGTAGTTTCACTCACACAGAAGACACTCTTCTCTTGATAGTTCCCCAGTATAACTAGGAAGTAATACCATCCCACAACAGCCAGGAGGAATTCAGAAAATAATCCACCACCCCCTCCCTTTGTGTTTTTGGCTCCAAGTGAAAAGATGAGCCTTCATCAATCCCAGGTGATTCCCCAGAAGTTTTTGAACAAGTTTGTTTTGCACCATAAAAGTCAGAACTAACAAATCGATTCCCGATGTGCCCAGAAAAGCCACAGTGTTTGATAGCACAGCTCCTGTTGGATGGCTCCCTGGTGCACAACAACATACTATCAGGGAGATAAATTGTACTATGTTTTTTTCCGGAGGAAGATGAGGTGTAACTGAAAGAACAAAGGCTAGTGCTCAACGAATTCAGAGCTAGCATCAGATTTCCCCTTTGCCATTGTTAAGCTGAGTCACTAAGCTGTGGTGTGCAACAGTGACTGCCCACGTTTACAATGGCATTCGTTCTGTAACTATATTCCTATTCATTTTCACAGGGATTTATTAAAAAACACTAATGATTAGGGTGGTCCTTATTTTTAAAGTCTCCAATTGTCATGCTCTTAACCCTTCAAATTGTTCCTTTATATAAGAAAATACAGCATGCCAATTTTTATGGCAGTAACATAATAATTACTGGTAGCTCAATAGCTTTAAACTTTCTGAGATTTTGATGATTTTCGTAAAAACAGATCATTTGAATTGGTATTATACCTGGCTAGTAAAATTCTAAAAAAATCTCCATAAAAGCATCTAATGCACCATATATTCCTAAATATGTATTTTAGATACATATTTTACATACATATCTCAGTTTACTTATTGTAGAAACTAAATCCAAATTAATCCATCCATGACCCGGTTTAGCAGATTTACCTTTCCTGGTGGAATCAATACATATTTCTATTGATGATCACCTTGGTTATTGTTTGGGTTTAGAGCACATTTTTTGGTTTAAAAAATTACATTACGTTCCTTGAAATTGACCCGGAACTTTGGCCGAATCAAGCAGATTATCAGGAGGCACAGGCAACCATACATGCAATGAAAGTAGTCAATGATCACGCCGAGAGAGGAGTGGCTCTGATTCAAGAATACAATGGCTCTCTCACACACTCTGAAGAACAATTGCAGTTTCTCCTTCATGCGGTGGAAGATCACCGACGGATCTATCCGGACTGCAAAAAGTCAACACTGGCTGCTGAGCATCAGAAATGAGGGATTGTTGAAAACTTTGTGCTTTTTTTTTTAGATTGTTGTCATTGTTGTCATGTCAGTGTTGCTCTGATTTCAATAAAATGTAGTTCATTTGCAGCAACTTTTAATATTACTTGCATATCACAATAACGCCACACAGCTTAACATAGCCAATCTTCCACATGATTGAGCTACCTCTAAATATCATTTTTTGTCAACATTTTTGCATATTTCTAATTTTGAAGTTAAAAGGAACAGTTTAAGAGGTTAAGACACTAACATTTTGCAAAAAAAAAAAAAAAAATTGGACTTGATAAGGACCAGCCTACTAATGATTCATTTAAGAAACAAAATACATAAACCAAGAAGACAAAGGTACAGTATAGGACTGTGTATCTAATGTATTTCATGAGGCAATGAACCACTCATGAAGTAATGCAAATTTATGTAATCAAATCAGCAACAGTGATAGAGTATACCACAATTTGCTGTAAATCAAAATACCATAGTGACTTTGTAACGGAGGCGAGCAAGGAAGAGCTGTGCAAGTAAACCTCACCCCACTTCCCTAGAAACTGACGCTAGAAGCTGTGGAATTTTTTTGTGTCCTTGTTACCGCATATGCCTCCCACGCTGATTGATGCTGTTATGAATCCCACTCAGAAGGACTAGTTGCATTGGTGCCGTGACCTCGGTGGGAGTGAGCTTTAGGGAGTAACGGAGGCCTGATAGTAAGAGCTGTGCAGGTAAACCTCACTCCCCTGGACTCAAGAGGCGTGCTAGTGACTGATAATAGAGGCTGCATCCTTTAGTCTCCCATGTCAGTTAATGCTGATTCAAATCTCACTTGTTACAGTGCGAATAGGACCAGTTTATTTGGTGCCGTGACCTGGATGGGAGTGAGCTTTAGGGGAGGCCAGATAGTAAGAGCTGTGCAGGTAAACCTCACTCCCATGTCATTAACAAGCGTGCTTGTAACGAAAGCTCCAGGTTTAGTCCTTTACCCTCCCATGATGGTTTGATGCTGGTTTTAATCCCACTCATTACAGTGAGAGTAGGACCAGTTTCGTTGGTGCCATGACCCTGATGGGAGGAAGGTTTAGGGGGATAGGTGTAGCAGAGGCCAGATAGTAAGTAAGTGCAGGTAAACCTCACTCCCCTGGACTCAAGAATCAAGTCAAGTCACGTCACCTTTATTTATATAGTTTTTTACAATACAGATTGTTTCAAAGCAGCTTTGCATTGATAACAAGAAAATAATGCAACGAAGTTAGTTTCTAGAAGAAAATAACGTCATTAAATGTCCCGAACTAAGCAAGCCAAAAGCCAAGGTGACAGTGGCAAGGAACCAAAACTCCATTAGGTAACAGAATGAAAAAAAAAAAAAAAACTTAGGAGAAAGCAGGCGTGCTAGTGACTGACACTAGAGGCTGCGACCTTTTTTTTAATGCTTTTTTAATTTTAGGTTTAATGCTGGTTTTAATCCCACTAATTTCTGTGAGAATAGGACCAGTTTCATTGGTGCCATGACCCGGATGGGAGTGAGTGTTCAAGGGCTGAGAGTAATAGAGCTGCTCTGGTAAACCTCACTCCTCTGCTAACAGGTGGCATACTAGCAACTGACGCTAGATTCTGCATCCTTTAGCTTCCCATGCCGGTTGATTCTGGTTAAAATCCAGCACAGAGCAGTCGAGTAGGACCAGATACAGCTACAGTTATTTAAACAACTTTAAATCTGTGGTAACCAAGGGGTCAAGGTGGGGCTGGTTAGCATTAGCCCCTTGCTGGTAGATTTTGTAACTACACTAGAAGGAAAAGCATCTAAAAATGGAAAACAACATATATATTGCAGATATTTTATTAAATAGTAGACATTTTATCAGGGTCTGTTTTTATCTGTTCAAACCAAAGCATAATGTCCAAATTTATTGCATATTTAGTAACTATAGTTACCATGGTAATTTTTTTTTTTTTGCAAAGGAGGTTCTTCAAATCCAATTGGACTATTAGCCTTGAGATGTCAACACTTGGAATTCACCACACACACACACACACACACACACACACACACGCACACACACACACACACACACACACACACACACACACACACACACACACACACACACACACACACACACACACACATTCATCTGAGCTGAGAAACAGACTTCCCTCTGTGCACAGACCCTGGATCAGTGCAGAAAGCCGTGCAGCTGTGCGAGACAGCTGTCAGGAATAAGGCATACAATGTGCTTTGACATGTTGATTCACTGCTCGCTGGCTACGAGCAGCCTGCATCGCTTCAGAAATGCATGTGTTAATGGAAGTTTCTTTGACCCTCCTCAGGGGCTCCAGCATAAATGATTTCTGCTTGGAGGACTTGGAAATCATACAGACATGACTGGATAGCTTGGGTTTAACCAACAACTTTGGTGGGTTGTTCTTGTGTCAAGCAAGGCAAACCAAAATAAACTGTCAAAACTGAATCAAGAAGAATCTAATAATAACATTTGTCTTTCTTTTTACAGAAGTTGTGTAAAAACAACAAAAAAGCACATCATAAAGGAGGTCTATAATTAGGTTTTAGCAGTTAGTGTTACCATTAATCTTAATGAAACCCAAAATATGCGTATATACTTTTGAAAGGCCATCAATAGAGCAAAATGCTAATGGTAACCATGCTAACCGGCAAAACTTTGACCCCTTAGTCCTAAATTTAAACATTTAGCAATTTTCTCATTAGGGTTAACTAGATTTTTTGTGTTTTCTAGATCTGGTTGCATCATCAACAATCTCTTTTAGTCAGATTTGACATTCTGTAATCCCTAAACATCGTGTCTTTCAGCAGGTCCCACGTCTGCCACTCGTAAAAATCCAACCCTTCTCCACACATAAATGCATCACTTCAGCTTAACTTCCTGCTACGGCTGAGGGCTCAGACAGTGTGCGCTAAACATTACCCCAGTTGTCATATTTCATGGAGTTTGACATGTGAACTGCTGTAACAGGATTTGAACCTAAAATATTCTAAGCCTCTTTTACTATACCAGAATATTTCAATATGAGATTCAATGTAATGCAGCAAATGTAGTGTTTTTATTTATTTATTTTAAATACGCTTATCCATTGACCATAAAACATGTTTTATCATGCATCTTTTTTATTTATTCCTGCCCACACTTTCAATAAAAAAAAACTCTCTCCATTTTTTTTTTTTTTTTTTTTTACAATTTACATGACAAAACGCATCTGAAGCTGGGAATAATCCTGGATTTTCCAACTGGGTTTTTCATCTGCATTCCAAAACAACACAGACCCTGCTTACTCTGAAAGTCCTCAGCGCAGGTTTTGACATGCATTGTGCTTTAGCAAAATAATTTCCCATTTCAGAAATCTACCTGACATGCATCAATAAGGTAAAGATATATCCAATCTGGCCTCATACGTACCAATACAAGACAATAAGTGTGCGCATAGCCTACAACAGATCTTACTGGAAGCTGGTACCACAGAGAAGCCACACACAGTGACAGTAGGAATCATGTGATTGTATCTCCGTGACTGATATGCATGTAATATTCTACATGACATGAACATATTCTACATTACAGCGTTGCATGCACGAAAGCTGTAGCTGAAAAGTCTTTGGTTGTTGCTGCTGTGAGAGTTCATATCAAAGCACAGCAGCAATTTCAGAACCAATTCGAGGAAAAAAATCATTAACATCAAAGGAGTGGAAACCTCAAACTTGGCTCGTAGCTTAAAGATCCACAAGCTATTTTGCTGTGTGAGAGTTTTTGCTCCTGTTGAGACACATCTAGCCTGGCACACACTTGAAAGAGCTGCTCACAGAACAAACTTCCATCCTGTGAGTAAAAGAGAACTGTTTGAGGGTTCATAACATGGTTTGTCCAAGTAGGACATTTTCCTTAAGCAACACTCTTGATGGTCCTGGAATATTCCTATTAACCAATCATTGGCCTCTGAATTAAGAAGTTAGGATAAGATCCTGAAGTCAGGGAGTGAATAACGGGTGGGTCTGATAATCAAGGCTGGAATCCCAATATAGGAGATGAAAATAAAAAGTTGTTGCATATATGCATTTATGCACTTGGCAAATGCTGTTATCCAAAGAATCTTACATTCACCTTCAAGGCATGTTTTATCAGTTCACATATTCCCTCGGAATCAAAATGAGGAAAAAAATAAACATTACAACCCTGGGTACAGCAGAACTGAGAATAAAATAATAAACACCACTAGATGCAATATTAATAACCATTTTTAACTCATATATAGTGTTGTTTATAAATTTTCCCCTTATTTCTACAATGGATTTTTGGCCTACGCACCTTGTTTTTGGACTCATATTAACCCTTAAACGCATACCTCGGGTTTTTAGTGTCCCGGGACATTCACTGTCCTCCTCCTCATTCATTTTTAAAAGTTAGAACTTCTTTGTTGCACTTTATTCTACAGTACGTGCACATACATATACTTTCAGTGTACTTACCTAAGAAAGTACTGGGAAACTACATGGATTAAGGTTAAGTTTAGGGGTAGGTTCAGGGTTAGTACCAAGTTATTACACAAGGTGGCAATGTCTGATACACAATGATGAAGTGACATTTCACTCATAGTTACAGCAGGCAGAAAACAAAAGAATAGGAAGTTCAACAGCAAAACTTGCGTACAGCACAACACACGTGCATCGTGATGCATAATTTTGTTTGTAAACAAAGCACTCGAGTCGCTTCATAAAATTGAGGTTAAATCACTGGAGTCTCATGGATTACTTTAATGATGTCTTTACTAGTTTTCTGGGGCTTGAAAGTGGTAGTTGCGTAGACAGTCAATGGAGGGACAGATATCTCTCAGATTTCATTAAAAATATCTTCACTTGTGTTCTAAAGATGAACGAAAGTCTTACAACATGAGGGTGAGTAATTAATGAGTAATTACATTTTTGGGTGAACTAACCCTTTAAGGTATATTTTTAGTTTACCATACAGTAAATGATTGCCAATGTATTTGGCAGTGCACTTTAAACACACTTAAAAGGTAATAGAAGTCTATGAAATGAAATATAAATATGTAAATTAAAACAGCACTACTAATTCCATATATTATACATTTCAACTATGATACATTTTCATTTAATTGTAAATAACATGCAATTAAGTGTCAGAAAACATTACTTTCAAATTCGCACTTCAGTACATTTCTTAAAGTACATTATTTCCGTAATAAGCACTCACTTAACTTAAGTCTCACTTAACTTAAATGTATAATATATGGAATTACAGCCCCATTGACTCCCTGTGCCAATGCATTGATGAAGTGAACTAAAGATAAAGTCAGGAATCTCTGTGTGATTCTGGAGTCAGACCTTAGCTTCAGTAGTCATGTCAAAGCAATAACTAAATCAGCATACTATCATCTCAAAAATATTGCAAGAATTAGATGCTTTGTTTCCAGACAAGACTTAGAGAAACTTGTGCATGCTTTCATCACCAGCAGGGTGGATTATTGTAATGGACTCCTCACTGGCCTTCCCCATAAGACAGTTGCAGCTCATACAGAACGCTGCTGCCAGGATTCTGAGCAGAACCAGAAAATATGAACATATCACACCAGTCCTCAGGTCTTTACACTGGCTCCCAGTTACATTTAGGATTGATTTTAAAGTATTATTACTGGTATATAAATCACTCAATGGCCTAGGACCTCAATATATTGCAGATATGCTCACTGAATATAAACCCAACAGATCACTCAGATCATTAGGATCACATCAGCTAGAAATACCAAGGGTTCACTCTAAGCATGGCGAGTCTGCTTTTAGCTATTATGATGGAACCAGCTTCCAGAGGAGATCAGACGTGCTCCTACAGTAGTTACATTCAAATCCAGACTCAAAACACATGTTTATCTGTGCATTTACTGAATGAGCATTTTGAATAACTGTTTTAATTTTCCTTGCTTAATTTTGTGATTATTTGTATTCCTTTCTATGTAAAGCACTTTGAATTGCCATAGTGTATGAAATGTGCTATATAAATAAACTTGCCTTAACTTACACAGGGGCTTTTTCTGTCTCTCTGTCTTTCTCTGATTTGATTTGATTTCCTCGTTCTTTGATCATCATCAGTATTCAGTGCTGTGGTGTGGCATAAATAAACCGTTCAGTGAGCAGGGCTTTCCTGCACAGCTACTCCTTCCTCATTCTGATGGGACGAGTGCTTTTCCGTGGCGCATGTCCCACCGGTCTGCTCTCTTACTGGACATGGAGAAGGTAGAGCGAATGGTTGCACAATGATTTATTGCTGCATTTGCACCTAGTCAGATCACTAAAGTTCAATAAATTCCTCACACATACACACACACACACACACACACACGGCTTTCTAAGACTGCGGGAACCGGAGCAGTTACCCCTCCATGCGCCGGCAGATAGATTAGCATCCGGCTCAAAGCAGCAGCACATCAAAAGAAGCTTTGATGCTCAGTACGGCTACACAGAGGGGCAGGTGAGGGAAAGGGTGGCCCCGTGCCGTCAATGAGGATTCTGGGAAAAACTCCCAGCTTTTAGAGCTGGATATATCTATAGCCTTCTTGTAGTGGGAGATGGATGCAGAGCCTGGGAAAGAGCTTTATTCGGGATGAAAAAGTGCATACTTGCTGTGGTGAGGGTGGCCATGTGCTCTGGATGTTCAATGGTTTGAGTGGGACCATATGGAAGGCTGTTCATGTCAATGATATGATGAATAGATGATTCTTCAAGCTTAGCGAGGATTATTCATAGCACAAACTGAGAAATGCATTGCATAATATGAATGTTTTAACACCTCCAAGGTGTAATTGCTCAAAATTGTGAAACACAGCTAAAGAGAACTCTGTTTGTATTAGTCAGTCTAGTCTTTCAGTTGTTGTCTCTGTCTAGTCGGAGATTATGTTTAATTACTGCTTTTATTACATACATTGCCAAACGCTCCACTAAAATATTGTGTCCTTTCATGATCTCTCTTGAGAACTAGATGAAAGCTGGGATTTCAACAGAAAACAATACACAATGGTCCTTTTTTCCTGCCACTGTTATCCTAGCAGATGTGTATCATCTACCTGTAGGTAGGTGTAGTATGTACATTTAAACCTTCCTCCATTAAATTATTAAATAAAACCATGCTGGATGACCAATTTAATGTTTACCATCAAGTTTACCCAATGGATATACTGGTCCACAAACGAGATTAGCGCCAAACTAGGACATGTGCAAAACAACATTTTCATAGATTGTTTCTCTTCAGTGACCTGTTCCCTTTGTTCCATTTTCCTGCTCTTCATTTATTACCATGGTAAAAAAAATCGCCCCGTATACCCTCAAATAGGGCATTATTTGAATGGACAGCCATTTGTACTGGTGTCCGAAACCATTGTGGAAATTATCAAGTGCACTCATTCTATCCCACATTGCACCGTAATGTACAGCCGATGAACGCTGAACGGCTTTCCGAATTCCTCACTCGTTTTCATTCACTCCTTCAAGTGAACTGTATTAGTGGACTAACATATGGAATCGTGATTGAGGTTTTAGGGGGCGATTTCGGATTCAGCCCCTGTGTATTTCAGTCCTTCAGCTCATTCAGTTATTTGTCTGGTGTTGTTTGTGCCTAGCACTCAGTTTCGTCACTGTCCGTCACTCCCTAAGTTTGTTTTGTTTAATAAATATTCACTTTGATTTTAAACCCTGATCGTATTCATCTTCACTAGATTTTAATAAAAGTTATAAGTAGATTGTATTTAAAAATGAACTTGACTTCTAATTAAAATGTGGTTTGATCACCCTTTGTGTTTAAAACAGATTTTGTCCTTGGTATACTTGCGAGTCTCTTGGTGGTATTGTCACAGTTCTTATGGATTTAATCTGAGTTTTTTTTCCATCTCTTCATGTAATCTCAGATGGGCGCGATGCCGGTGAGATCAGAGCTCTATGTGAGTCGTACAATCTTTTGTCAGACTCCTTGTCAGAGTTGTTGTCATTTCCTAAAACTAAGGGTTCTTCCACACTAGCACTTTGGTGCTTTCCAAATATCAGGAAATTATCCAGTTCGATTGACGTCAGAGTTTGGTTCCTTTGGATGATGTGAACTCTGTTTTCCGAACTCGACTGCGCACCCATTAACCGAACCGGAGTCCGCATAAAGAGCAATCGAACTCTGGTTCGGACAAGGGCATTGAACTGAGGGCCAGATTTACTAAACAGCAAATTAGCGTGAGAGCGCAATTCCAGAAAAAAGCACAGATGGGAGTGGAAAGTTCTGCACCCAATCTACTGACCACGCGTAAATTAAAGAACACAGATGCAGCTGGATAATTTCCATAATGACCAATGCAATCTACCAAGAGCAGCGCAAATTAGCGTCTGGTTTAAGACATGATTTGTTTGGTCGTTAGATAATGGCGCAAATACCAGTAAACTTACTTAGTAAATCACCTCGCATGATTCATTTAAAAACTGTCCTCCCATAATTTTTGCGTCTGAAAGGGAAACTCCAACAAATGCATATGCAATAAGGAAAGCCGCAAAAATAACCCTGTCCATGCCTTTTCAGCGCGAATTTTTAGTAAAATATATATATTTTTTTTAAATATATTTTTTTGTAAAAATATCTTTAGTAAATCCTGACAGTAGTTTTTTAACGCCAAAAGAGGGTTTGTTAGATATTAGTTAATCTGGCCCTTGATGTGTTCGGTTCGTTTGGATAATTTGAGCGCTGTTTTCCTAACTCAAGTGCGCACCCGCAAACTGTACCTGAGTCCATAAAACGAGTAGCCGAACAATAGTTCGGACCAAGTGTGAAAGCATCCTTAAACAAAAAATAGGTAATTGAAATAAAGCTGAAAGAAGATAAAATGAAAAATGTTAAATAAATACATTTTTTTTAAATAAGTTGAAATAAAATACAACTGAAATAAAAAAAGCTAAATATAAATTTTTTTTTTTTTTTACAAAAGCACAACACAATGACTAAAACTAAAATTCTAATGAAAAGTGAAAATATTAAAATAAAAATTATTTCAAATATTATTTAAATAGTATATAAACAACACTGCTCCTTGTGCATACAAAAATATAAATGGATTTTTAGAATAAATGGCAAAAGGACTGTTTGGAAATGTAAACAGGCATGTCCTACTGGTAGACAATAATAAACATCTTAAAATCATCTAAGACATTGCACAGTATTATGTTGTACATCCCAGCAGTAATTCATCATGGCCTAAGCCAGTGATTTTTTCAGCAGGGAGCACTAATCCAAACATGCATAAGCCACCTTGTCTGGTGTGTGAATTGTGCCTCTCCTGATGCTACTGTAATATCTCTCTCTCTCTCTCTCTCTCTCTCTCTCTCTCTCTCTCTCTCTGTGTGTGTGTGTGTGTGTGTGTGTGTGTGTGTTTAGCCACCAAATGCTTGTGTCTGTACCCACTAAGAAAGACTAAGAAATCACAGATGGCAAATGACACAGCATAATCAAACAAAACAATAACAAGAAAAAAAAAGGTGGAAGGTTTTCCTCTGGGTGGAAGCAATCAACCATCACATAGTAATTATTTGATCACGAATAAGTCAGGTAGCCCTGGCAGTGTTGTTTCAACAGAGGGAATATGGCAGACACACTCCGTCGATCCGCCCCGTTTTATGTGTAATGTGCTATTACAGCTTCTTCTGGCAAATATCCCCGAGAGCGTGTGATAGTGTCTCGCAGTTTTTAATTAATGCGTAAGCCTGGCGATGTTAATTAAAACCAGACTGATCATTACCCACCCGGAAAGATCTTACGGACGCTCATGCTGCCGGCCAACAAACGCCGAACACAACTGAGGAGTTACTAATAATCCTTCAGTTCAGATGCAATCTTTAGTGGGTTTAAAAAAAGTTTTTCAATCGGGGATTTTTAGGTAAATAGCTGTACACTCAGTTTATCTTCGCTTTGTTCAATATCTTAATAAGGGCATTCATTGAACCTCATTGGTTCTCATGCTTGAGCTTCACGTTACCGACTTTCAATGTTCTCTGTATTTTCGCCCAATCAATGTTTATAAGCGCATAAAAGCCTAAGTTAAATCTGTTCATCATATAAAGCGGCTGTGTCCCTTCAGAAAACTAGGATTAAACCGTTTGATTCATATGGATTATTTTTACGATCTATCTATGAAAGTTGTGAAGCATCATATTTTAGACTTTCAATGGAGAGACAGAAATCTCAGAAATCTCATATTTTAAATAATTATCTTAATTATCTTCATTCAAAGGCCCATTCACACCAACAATGATAACTATAAAGAAACAATACAATACAATACAAATTGTATTTCTATAGCACAATTAAAACAACTGCCATTGGCCATAGTGCTTTCCAGCATAATTAATACAACATAAGCAATTACATAAAGTCACACAAACAAAATTAAAACCTGTTAACTCTAATCAGTTCTAAAAGCCATACTAAAAAGATCCGACTTCAAACTAGACGTAAAAGTATCCACAGATGGGGAAGATTTAATGTGCTTTGGAAGAGCTTTTCCATAAGCGTGGAGCAGCCACAGAGAACGCCCTATCACCCAATGATTTTAATCTAGTTTTAGGAGCAGGAAGAATAATCTGACTAGAAGATCTCATATTTCTTGTATTTCGATAAGGTATCAAAAGGTCAACAATATACAGTATCTTGAGGCAATACCATGCAACGCTTTAAAAAACATCAACAGAACCTTAAAATAAAATAGGCCCTAGTATAGAATCCTGTGGCACACCCATAGACTGTAAAAAAATATGGACGTAGTGTCCGTGACGTCACCCGTTGGTTTCTGAAGAGCATTTTTGAAGCCTAAAGTGGGCGGAGCCGGCCGTCGCCATCTTGGCCTCGCGTCACTCCCGGATAACAGAAAATGGGCAAAGAGGCTGAGGAGCCTGGCTATCTGAAATCACGCCCACCTAGCTCGACGTGATCGAGTTAGCTCAGGCTGTTAACGGCTCTGGGTAATGCTATAAGGTTATGCTACTGACAGTACCAAGTCTGCGACTGCACAGGGCCTCGTGCTAAAGTGACAGTTGATGATGTAAAGCCAATTAAAAGTTCCTATTTTTGCCCTTCGAAATATTATAATAGTTAAAAGACATACAAGTGAGACTGTGTATCGTGATTCTGTACTATTCTGCTAGTTGAAAATGTATTATGCAGTAACTTAATATTATTCTGAGAATGTGTGTGTGACAGTGATTTATGTGCACATGTCAGTCACTCTTTTTTTAAAGTCTATGGTCCGTCAGCGCGGCATCGCTCGTCAAGTTCGTAGAGAGCTTATTCAGTCCATTTTATATTCTGATTTTGGCCGCCTCTCAAATGGGTAAACCATAGATATATTGCCTATGAAGTTCAAGTAAATGCGCTAGAAAATCCGCGCTCATTCAAGGATGTGGATTTATTGCATGGACGGAGAAGCGCAGACACCTGCAGGATTTCACCTGACGGTACATAAGCATATTATAATCTATCTGTTCCGTGAGAGCAGAACGAACAAGCCTTTATTGGCGTTTTTAAATCTGAAAACTCCAAAAAGCAACGAAATTGTCAGACATCCATTAGTGCATGTTCACAGAGGAAAACAACTGAAATACAGAGCTGGTTGTTCTCTCGAACGATACTCGACGACAACGACGGAATCCTAAGCCGTGGGCGAAGTAATGGGTGTATTAAATTGTATGAAATAATCCCGAAAAAAAGCACAAACACTGCAGAGATGGCAAGTTCAGCAGCTAACATTTGCTGAGGTGACGTGACGGCTAGTAACAGCAGACAAACGGCTAGCATTGACATCAGTGGCAATCCACCTGTCACTCAAGTGGCCACACCCTTAATTATACCTTAATTATATAACTTTAAATATTAATCAACTAAACGGATGAGTTATAAAAAAATTCACCCCCCTCACAGTTGTTATGAAGGGCAAAATTAGCTGTATAGACCAAAGCCACATAGATATCCAGGCTGTAAACATGTTTTTTTCTGCTGTAAAGTTGGTCATTTTAACATGGGGGAGATACAGATTTGACTCACTTCTGCAGCCAGCCTCAAGCGGCCAGTCAATGAATTGCAGTTTAACTCACTTCTGTGTTGGTTTCAAGAGAGAGACGGGGAGGTTGCCGCTTGGGCTCACCACTATGTAATTTAGCTGATGCAGAACACAAATTTCCAATGCAGACCAAAGATAACTATAACAATAACTACATTAGCGTCCACAAAATATTATTCTGTTTATTATATGTGCACGCTGCCACTTTAAATCCTCTAACTCTTTCAAGTAGGGTGGATTCTGAGTGGCTGTCAATGTATTTATGGTTCATCAGCTGGAAAAAAAAAATAATTCTGAAAGTGATTCCAACTATATCATTTCTCAAATTATCATTATGTTATGGTGTGGACTCTGCTATTCTTTATTTAGAACAATTTTTAAAACGATATCTTTATCGTTATAGATATAGATATAGTTATTGTCCTTAGTCTGAACAGGCCTTTATGGGTTTGGAACAACATGAGGGTGAGTAAATGATGACAGAATTAACTTTTTTTGTGTGAATTATCACTTTAAAGCTGCAGTCAGTAACTTTTGTCGCTCTAGCGGTTAATAAACAGAACTGCATGGGTCTTGCGGAAGAACATTATAGCCGGAGCTACTTCTCTATGTCTATGGCGAGTCACGCAGGCACTGGGATATTCCACAGTGGTACGACCCGAACCAGTCTAAAATAGTCCGAATATAAACTTAGTATAGGTGTACCGTAGTAACAAAAGACAAAAACACGTTTTGGAAAATGGATTCATGCAGTACTCGCTTATTATATCAATTTTGTAAATTT
>NC_139963.1:16341699-16394199 GCF_963993115.1 Abramis brama | reverse complement strand
AGCGCTTCAATGACTGTGGAGTATTTCATCAAGGCTTTATAACCTTAATTAATCCTAATATGACTAAAATTACCTCCAGCAAGGTGCTATTTGTTCCAGAGTCTGCATTGAGCCACAGTGTAAAAAGTGAACATAGGCAATTCTTACCGTATAGAGATCATTTTTTTTTAAATGTTAAATACCTTCTCCTATCCCTGCTTAACATGCAGAAAACTATTAAGATATTTGTAAGTTTGTGAAAAGTGTGAACTCAAATATTCTCAGCAACACTAAAAATGCAATTGTAGTATACGTCAAATCTGAAAAGTATTTAAAAAAAAAACTGTACTTGCAGATAATATAATATTAATGAAATAAAATGTCACTTTCATGACTGACTTTGTAATAAAAAATAAAAAAAAACTTTAAAGTACATTTTAAATTATATTTAAATTTAATATATTTAAATGTATAAATTGCAACTTCATTACAAATGTGTAATTACAAATATATTACATTTCAGTTTACCATAAATGCTTGTCAGTACACTCAGCAGTACATTTTAACCGTGTTTCAAAGACAATGGAAGTAATTATGAAAATGCATAAAAAGGTGTATTTAAGCACTACGTATTTGGGTTAGGGAAAAAAGCACTTTTAAGCTCAACTGATTGCATTTAATATATATTTAAACTACACTCTTAAAAAAAAGCTGGTTATTTTTTTCAACCCATGTTTGGGTCAAATATGGAAAATCCAACTGTTGGGTTTAAAATTTTTATTTAAAAATTCAAACCAGGTTTAAACCATGGGTTTGTCCATATTTGACCCAAACATGGGGTTGAAACAGCCCAGAAATTTTAGTGTATAATCATTTTTTTATTTAATTGCAAATAACATGCAATTAAGTATCTAAAAAGAGTTCACACTTAAGTATATTCTTTTAAAGCATATTATTTCTGTAATAAGTACTCTTTTGAAAGTATGCTAAAGTGGTGACAGTCACAGTAGAATTTATACACTTCACCATCATTGAGCAATTTTTAATAACCCTTAAAATGGATTTAGTTGGTGTCAGGTTTATTCAAATAAATCCACTTCATTTAGATGTAACCACATGAAGCAAACTTCTGAGGTTTGTAGTTATAATTTCTTAATTAGAGACTGTTTTTATAAGAGCATCACAATACAGATGTCTCAGACTGACGTGCTCAGGTCATGTAAGATCTTCAGGTGGACTTTCAGACTAATGGAAGAAGAGAAGTTGTCAATTGCACTCTCTCTAGGGAATAAAAGGAAGTGTGCATGCCGCTTCTGCCATCATTCTGCCTACAGAAATAGGCCCTGATGTTCACTAGCCATCTCAAGTGCCTGAGTGCATGCACATACATGCATATACATCATTCTGTATACCTCACAACCTTCTAAATAAAAGGCACTTTCCATGAATAGGGGACAAAATAGGTTCTGAAACTCTTACAAACTAAGTATTTTCCCCCCTTTTTCAGTAAATGAAGAGTGAAAGGACATGCTTAACCTTCAAAAATGTCAACCTCAGGAGGTCAGACTAAATCAGGGGTATAGGCAACATCGGTTCTGGAGGGCCACTGTCCTGCAGAGTTTAGCTTCAACCCTAATCAAACACACCTGAACAAGCTAATCAATGTCTTCAGGATTACTGAGGCTACAGGCAGGCGAGTTTTCTTCAGGGTTGGAGCTAAACTCTTCAGGACAGCGGCTCTCCAGGACCGACGTTGCCTATCCCTGGACAAAATATTTTATGAGCAGTTTTAATTTTATTTAAGAGATCTGAGACCTTGTTACCAAAATGTTAGTCTCACGTAGCCAGACGCTCAGACTGACGGCAGAAGCTCTGGATTACATAGCAGCTTTCATTGGCCAAGGACCGGCCAAGGACCACCCAAGAGAACTTCTAAAACAACCAATCACAGGTCGTTTTGTTCACCATCATGTTTAGGGGCGGGAAAGTCGATGACCCCACAATAACAGACCGGTATGCAACCAATAAATCATTCATTCAAAATTTAAAAAACAATGTGCAAATTTACTGCGACAGCACATCAGTCTCCAAATATTTTGATAATCCAGTGCTTAGTTGATCCTGAGTAGTGCTCATTGTCACAGTTGTAAATACGATGGCTTTTTTCTTCAATGAGGGGGTTTGGCATCACGGTATCTTTGTTTCTAGGCGGACTGTTAAAGAACGCGACACACACATCTCCCGGAAATCCTGTACAATTCAACCAATCGGATGACGACTTTCCTGAAGTCCCATTTTGTGGGCCTTATGCATCAGTGAGTATGCATCAATACTCACAACGTAACCAAATACACAAATACGCTGCAAATACTCACAACGCAACCAAATACAAAAAATACAAACCTGGATGGGATCGCTTATTCTTCAATGACTACTCGTCAGTGGTGTTGTCGATGACCTGAAAAGTGATTTTTTTGTTTATTTTAACATCCTGATCGTATGTGCGTTGTGAGTATTTGCAGTGTGTTTCTGTATTTGGTTGCATTGTGAGTATTTGCAGTGTATTTGTGTATTTGATTGCATTGTGAGTATTTGCAGTGTTTCTGTATTTGGTTGCATTGTGAGTATTTGCAGTGTGTTTCTGTATTGGTTGCATTGTGAGTATTTGAAGTGTGTTTCTGTATTGGTTGCATTGTGAGTATTTGCTGTGCGTTTCTATATTTGGTTGCGTTGTGAGTATTTGCAGCGCATTTCTGTATGTGGTTGCATTGTGAGTATTTGCTGTGCTGTTCTGTATTTGGTTGTGTTGTGAATATTTGCAGTGTGTTTCTGTATTTGGTTGCGTTGTAAGTATCTGCAGTGTGTTTCTGTATTTGGTTAAGTTGTGAGTATTTGCAATGTGTTTCTGTATTTGGTTGCGTTGTGAGTATTCAACACTACACCCAATTGGTAACAGGGTTAGAGATTTAACCTAAATACAGTAACTAAGTTGGAGGTTTGTAATTCACTATTAAATTCAATTCACTTGTTTAACCTTTCCAGCTATTCTTACAATTAGCTTTGGTAACAGCAACAAATTTTTGAGCTTCGCTGACAGTGCAATTTCTGACAAAAGGTTTAATAATATAAACATTTAATGTGTACTGTACCTATTTTTCATGCCATATTCATGTTTGATAATAGTTTATGTAACATATCTAATAGTTTTCACTACTAAGTGTCCTCTATTTGTGGAAAGTGCCAAATTATCTCAAATTATTGAGATTTTCATGTTCCTCATCCACTTAAACAAGCACATTACATCCAATAAAACCCTTTAGGGCTGTGTTCACACTTGTAGTTCGGCTCTCTAGGTTCTTTTGGTCTGGACCAAAAAAGCAAATTATACATTTAGCCCTGGTTCACTTAGTGCTCACATTGTCATTTTTAACACCAAACCTAAATATACATAACTAAAAAATTACTTTTTTTGACGTACACTTTCATGACGGACCTTGTTGAACATTCCAAACAATGCTGTGTGCTGGGCTAAATGTGCTCGCTGTGTGTGCATATGATGGTATTTCACGGAGCAGAGAACTCGTGAACAAAATGTGTAAAGGAGTCAAAACAGCGGCGGGAATCCCTCCGTCACACACACAAACAAGATCTGCTGTGAGGAGAAGACGTTCTGACGCCTGTACCGAACTGTGATGACAACATTGCCACTATGACGAGAAAAATAGGTATGTGTGAGCATTCTGTCCTTTTTAGGCTCACATCTTGTGACATCACCTCCTAGTTTTGGTTCATTTAGATGTCATTGGTCCGTGGTGCAATCATATATCAGTCAAACCTTTCCAGAGTTAGTTTGAAAGTAGACCGAGACCCATCTTTTCAGGGGTCTCAGTCCACTTGTTTGGTGCACACCAGGGTTCAGATGGCAGTGTTCACACTTATTCAAATGAACCGCACTAACAGAGCAATCGCATCAGGACTCATTTTAATCAAACCAAACATGCCAGGTGTGAACACACCCTTAGCCACAAAAATTCATTGTGATTCAACCAAAATGACACTTTGCACACCACTGACCTAGTTGGCTCATTTCATTCCTATAATGGCTCTAAACCACATGGCAATAATTGCTTTCGGGATGGCAGCACAGCACCTAGAGCCATCCCACTTCACCTAGGCTGTTCCATTAAACGGGAACAGGTCCTGTACCTGTACCTACCTACACTGGTGATCCTCTGGGAGACCAGGTCCTTCAGCAGGGCCCCTATGACAGGGGTGTGTCTGGAATACAGCTCGTATCGGTTGATCCCGATGTGGAAGCGGAGCCAGTTGGGATACGACTCGGCAGAGGCCTCCCCTGCCGGACTGTACTCCTCCTCCACGTTTCCCTCGTTATGCCTGTTGATAAAGGACAGTGGAGGACATTAGTCACTACCAGCACACTACCAACCCAGCTTATTACATTAAGATGAACTCAAAATGAGATAAAAGCCATGCAACTTTGTGAGTGTAAATGTGCGAATTTGAGAAAACATTGACATCATGCGCATTACGTGTTCAGTCTATAGGCGCGCAGTGTTTCTTTACACAAGTGACATCGCCAACCTCTGGCCTGACATTAATAATACAGCAATTTTAGTCGTTTTCACCGATTCACATTTTAACGACTTTGTAGAGTACGTGAAAAATGCAATGGAAGAACTTTTCTGTTTTTAGTACATCGCTGTCATGTTAAAAGTACCCTTAATCTGCAGGGTTTTCGGTGTAGATTACACGTGTGCTTCAAAAGTCAGCTTCATTTGAGCTCAATCTACTCTTTATCTGAAGAGAGCGGTATCATTTAATTAAACTGTTTTAAGTTTTATTTATTTATTTAAATTATATTAACATACTAGCTTCAATTACAGAATTCGACCATTTAGTATTAAGTTTGATGGCTGTGAAAGCTATTTTAAAACATTTAAATGAAGGTGATCATGTTTGAATGTGTTGGCTGGACTGATGCCATGCACAGAAAAATACTGTGATGACAGTGAAATGACTGAATACATCAGCTGTACTTCATTTCCCTGAGGCCTCTGACCTCACAACAACACACAAGCAAAAAAAGACACGAGTTCTGTCTATAAAAAAAAATGCGTTCCATCAAAACAGGAAAAGCAATATTAAACTGTAATGTGACATCATCTGGATGACAAGCTGTCACATGCATTCTCGGTGATTAACAAAGCACTGTTAAAAAGGCCTTTAACTCAACTGTTCCTGAGATCAGTCTGGATCAGTCAGGCATGGTTAAAAGGCATGTTTAGTTAATACAGTCATAGTTAAAGGCGGAGAGAATCAGCTGAGATATATCCCTGAGGACGCCGGAGCTTGCCGGGTGAAGAACAAAAAGAGAGGACGCAGGAGCAAACAAAGGGCATGACACCAACAAAAAAACCCTTCAGCTTAATGCATCTGACAGCTCTGAAGAAAACAACACATCACACCAGAGGAACAGAGACGAGTCCTAGCAGCAAAGCTTTTAACACTCACAATGAGTCAGTATCAACTGGAAATTATAAAAGTATCACGTCTTTCCACAACATATGCGCTCTTATTTTTAGCTCTAGATTTAAGAGATGTACTTCCCTCTTTTAATCGTTGCTTTCATTGTTGATTTCCATTGAGAATATGACTTTTTTATGATTATTACTAGACAAAACGAGAAAATGATGACTCCTGGCACAAGGTGTGATGTGAGAAACATTTCTTAGCTCTAGCCATTCTTGAAATACTAGTTTTCCCTGTTGCTTTTGGATAAACACATTTTCTGTAAAGGGACATACCATAGGTTCTACAAAAAAGCATTTAGTCACAATGGGAACCTCTAGTTTGATTCGAGAAAAATGTCTTTGTTAGAAATGTGATCTATTTTCTATAGTGAAAAAGAAATTCTCCGCAATATATGTGTATTTAAAACACATTACAAACTAATAAACTTACTTATCAGCTAATTTAAACAGGAAAACTGCGAAACAAAACAAGATCAGCAAAAATTATCCCTATTATCGTAATATGTCATTTGGTAACTAGGTGCTTAAAACCAACATACAAAACCACTGCAAGAAAAAACACATTTTGTTTAATTGCCATTTTTTGACTATAAATATTATAGTTGTGACAACTTTTCCATTTTAATTATGCATATAACTGGGACATTGTTTCACGTGTTTCTAAACTTGCATTTTCTATTGTTCGTTTCCTAATGCTTAGGGATTAAATATGAGCAATCACTTTCAATGCTTTTCTTTATATCATCTCTTAAGAAGCAAGACTGGGGCAAGTTGTCACACTTTTTTTTATTGCTGTGAATATTTCTCAGGACAGGTTTAATATTGAAAGTAATTTCTGTTTACTGTAGAAACATATATTGTTTGGCCAACAAACAAATCGAACCATTTACCAGGCCAAGCCGCTTTATATTGAGTGTCTTTGTACAAACGTTTCGATTAATCAATGCTTTTATTGTGTACATGTTTTAACACTCTAGGCTACTTATTCTTTTTTAAAATACCTGCAAATAATTACAGCTAAAATCTATAATTTCACTGTTGACCTTCCCTTACACCTTAACCCTCCCTTAAATCTACCCATTCCACCAAACATGTCCCTAACCTTACCAGTATCCACCCCAATAAAAGTGTTTGCAAAGCAACATCAACACAATAAGTGCATTGTACCAATTATTATTCTTTTTTACTGAAGTAACCTACATAGTAGTTAAAGACACCAAATATACAGTGTGACTTTTTTTTTAAAATATTAAATCTTCATAAGTAAAATAAGTCATCTTCAACAGGATTCTTTTTCAGAATATTGACAACCTCCATGTGTGTTACAGTACAACTAGACCCGGTCCCGGGACTTAACAGCTCACTTTTAAACATATAACATAACTATATAGCCTACACCAGGTTTAGAGTAGCACTTGCCATTCTTGTTGTCCGGCAGCTTTGGGGTAGAATCTGATATCAGCGTTGAGGTTGAATAAGGTGTCATCTTCAGTGAGATGAGGCAGGTCGGTCCCATACAGCGGATTCTCATAGAGCGCCTTCAGTCTGGAGGAACCCTGGACAGCTCTCTGCTTCTGTCCGCTCGCTGTGTCTCTCATCAAACCCCTCTTCTCTGAGCCCAACTGCAGCTGTCTCACTCTCTTTCCAGACTCGCCTCTCTCGGTCACCTTCTCCCGTGAGTGCGAAGTGAGATTGGAGTTGGGTTCATTGCTGAAATCCTGCAGTAACCTCAAAGAGTGTTTATTAGGCCAGCCCGGTTCGGCGGCGGCGGCTCTGGCGCGCTGCTTAGCCCAGGATCGAGGCTCCTCGCCCGGGGTGTGAGCGCAGGAGCAGCCGCCTCCTCCTCCAGCGCTGGAGCTCGAGCCCGCCGCGCGCTTCTCCAGCTTGGGTAACAGGTCTATCATGATGTGCATGGTGCAGGCGACCAGAAACACCATTAAAATCAACACGCGAAATTTACGGAAAAGGATCATCTTTATAGGCTACCTAAAGCACTTGCCACAATATGATACAGCCAGGCTATACTAATAAAGGATATTGTGTGGTGTCCTTCTGTAATCCTCCTTATGATATGAGATCCATGTTCAAATAGGTGCAAAAATCTTCTTCTGCATCCTGCTGTTTCCAGGTGTAGCCTATCAAGAAATATTTATTTTCGGCATAGTTGATTTTGGTGAAGTCGCATCCTTACACCTTCAGTTCATCATGATAAAGCGCATCTGTAAAAATGTCCCGGTAAATAATGACAAAACACGAGGAAACCGCCGTTTGACTTCTCAAGAACCGCACGGACGTCGGGTCGGCAGTCCCATGTGTGGATTTCTTCAGTATGTGAAGAGAGAGATAAAGTGCATTAGTTCTTCATGGAGAGCAGTCAGTGACAGGTGTAGATGTATCAGTGCCCTGTGTGTTAAATATTGGGATCCTGCCTCTCCTCGTCACAGCATTCAGATTGGCTGAGTCCGTGAGACTCAAGGAAGAGCGACTCAAAAAAAGATATTCGGCTTGGAATGCCAGTGCAGTTCCTTTGTGTGAAGACAGAGGGCGCTGATGCGCATTAGACTCACGTTAACTGGTGATCGGTGGTGGTAAAACTGTCATTAATAAAAAAATAAAAAAATAAAAAAACCCACCTCATAATGCTTAATATATATGTAGATACATTGTGAATATTAAGGGAAATAAATGAATCAAATGTCTTTTAAAATTTCTAATTATTTGAATGTATCTGTTCAAGAAATCAGTCAAAATGAAAATCATGGTGAATTCAGGACACTTTTTTTCCATTGAGATGAGTGGGAAAAAGTGTCTTGATAAACCTGAATTCAAACTTATGAAAGAAAGAAACTAATAGTTTTGGAACGACAACTTTTGGGTGTCTGGTTTTATGATCTGGTTTTTACCTGAGCTGTCAAGCTCAGCATTTATGTATTTAAGATCAACTTCTCTATTGTGATGCAAGAGCTCTCCATAAACGCTGAGACTTCCAGGTGGGAAATTAAGATGGACAATTTGAATACATTTTCCCAAACTAACAGATTTTGAAAGATTAGCCTCATAGAAGGATGTAGGCCTAAATCCAAAGCAGTATGGTAATGAAATTTAAGAATAAAACATATTTCCATCAGAAAAGGAATTTTTCATCAGCATAACAGTACACTACAAGAATTATGAATTTGATATGGCAAGTTTGCCATGGTTTATGTCTGGGGCATGTATTTTGATGAGAACGCATTTATCTTCTTTGCTTTGTCTTAATAAGGATTATTACAGACTCAAAATTAGCAGATAAGAAATGATGTGATTTAATGATGTGAACTGTGATTTAAATGTTAACTTTAGAAAAATCTATGCAATTATGCCAAAAAAAAGAAAGAAAAAAAAGCGATTGTTGATGAACATCACCGTTTTAGATCCAGGACTTGATTGCAAAATATTTATTTAATTTAATAGTATTTTAGTCGATCTTGTTATGGAGCTTTACAGTATCTGCATAGAACTCCTGCTAAAATTCCTGCTATATGTGTTGCCTTCCAAAACTTCAATCCCCTCCCTGTTCTCTTATCTCTGCTGCAGGATCTATAGCATGTTGATACAATTATCCCTAATATTTCCTAGATCTGCAGTTGAAGTATTTGCACAGTAATAACAGCAGAAATAGTTCTGCAGAAAAACACGTGTGGGTGTTTCTTCAGCTACGGGGTTCATTTATATTGAAACTAACAGATAAACAGAGGAATTTTTTTATATGAAGGTCACATTAAAACTCTTGGAAATTGCACATCGTAGGAGAGCTATGAATATGGTTTCAGAGATTTTTCTAAAATATGATGTGTTCTGTCCACTCTTGTAAACAGCATACCAACTCTAAACTGTAACGTCCTATTCGATTCTGAGTGAAAGAATATTAAAAGACTCACAGATTACATAAGGATAAAAATGCATTCTCATGCCAGTGTAGTGTGAGCTCATCTTGAATGATAAAACAAAAAAATTATAGAGAGCACATTTATTAATACAGCACGAGAGTAAAATGAATCAGGGTTGTAGGCTGGGATCCCCTTTGTTCAACTGCTAAATGGCTTTAATAACCGTTTCCATATTTTGCACTGTCCTCCTTAATGTAAGCCAGTTTCAGCTCCTTTTCAAGATATAACAAAGGATCTGGAGCAGTAAAGATGTTATCCTTTCTGCTCTCATTATTCGCTCTTACGCTCATCTGACGTGATCTGGGAAATCTGAGAGCTTGTAAGAGCACGCCATTGTGTTTATTATGAATCGGAAAATAGAGTGCTTCATTAATAGGTGGCCGAAGGGAAGGTGACAAAGGGAGAGCACCTTTTGTCCCTCTCGTCTTTTGACATCATAAACCTGCATATTAAACATGTTAACCATGTAGTTCGGCTTGCGATGCGGTCGTTGTGAGGTTCTCAACTGGCGAGTCACAACCCCAAATAGTTTTGCTTAGTTAAAATAATAAAATGCAACGAATCATATAATCATTAGGTTAGAAAATCCATTTTTAAATCCATTTTTAAAATGTGATGCTTCCCATATATCTTGATGTTGACATTGAAGGCCATATGTCCAATAAAACTCATGTTTCAATGTGTCATTTAAAGGACATTTTTATAATGATAAACAATTTTAGTACTGTCGCCATTTATTTTTCAAAGTAAAATCTGGGTCCTAAAGTAAAACAAAAGGAGATCTGCTGCTTAACAGCACAAAGGTGCTTTGTGATTGAACCAGGAAAAAAAATAAAATGATGAAATGAATTCCAGTGTCTCGCAACACTTTGAAGGCAAACAAAGTGTCAGCATTTCACAACTCTGCCTCAAATTGATTAACATTCCTTTTTGTCAAGATTATTCATTGCGGCGCTAGATGGATTTTTCATTGCAGTCTAGAATACAGTGTTGAGGGGGGTGCACCGGCCTAAATAAAGCATTGTAATCATGCTAGCTGTTGCAACAAGATTTCATTACCTCTCAAACAGGTCTGTGAAAATCGCAAGCACACGCATTTCCTTGAAGCCTCCGACAAGGAACATGAACGTTTTTGTAAAGCCAGAATGTTGATGAGCCAGTTGGATGAGCTTGTTGGCAGAATCTACCATTTCTATTTGATAGAAGCTCACGGATATCTTATATATTCTAGGTTTTGATAGAAGGATCTGGCCTGTGAGCTGCCCAAAAGAGCAATGTAAAGTCACCCGTCACTACGTTCGCGACATAAAGCAATATTAAAAGAGGTATAGGACGTCATTCATTCAGATCTACATACCAGTTTTATGGGAGCAATAGTGATTTCTACGACTTAACAGCCTGCAAGGAAAATAAAACAGGTTTTTTGAAGAGATAACTGGTGCTTGCCTAAGCAAACAAGTCACCGCCACTATGCTAGAGTCTTGTCAGAATGCTGTAATGTGGTTGCTTAGTGGTTTCTAACATGTCACTGTGTGCAAGGATTGCTAGAATCCCAGCCAGCACTTCCCTGTGCCTGTAACTTTCTAGGCTGTGTTTAACTCCACTTTTAGACATACTCTCGCAAACTTCCCTAAACACGTCCCCTCGGTGGGAATCCCTGCCGCCATTCTGAAGCGCGTTCAACCGCGTCAAGAGGACGAGGAAAGTTTATTTGGACAGTTTATTTGGAATCCCTGCTGCCATTTTGAAGTGCGATTAAATGCGTGAAGAGGACTAGGAAAGTTTATTTGGACAGTCCCTTGACTCCCTCAAGGGTCTGTCCAAATAAACTTCCCTCGTCCACTTGAAGTTGAATGCACTTCATAATGGCGGTGGGGATTCACCCGAGGGAAGTGATTAGGGAAGTTTGCGAGAGTTTGTGTAAGAGTACATTTACACGACAACGATATGCTTAAAATGGAGAAGTTTTTCCTTTGAGTTTTCCGTGAGCAGACGACACCATTGTTGAAACGAACCCCATTAGACTAAAAACGACTAAAAACGCAGTATTCTGCTGCCAGGCCATTAGATGGCGATGAAACACTGTAGACTGAACACGTAATACGCATGTGCATGACGTCATCGTTTTCAGAGATTCCGTTTTTGTTGTTTACATGGAGACCGTTTTCAAAACCTTTTTTTTTTCAGGCACCCAAAACGCTATTGTCGTGTAAACGAACGGCCAAAACACATACAAAGTTTTACATTTTTGGTTGAAAACGGTGTCGTGTAAACAGCCCCTAAAAGTTGAGTTTAATGCAGCCCTAGTAATCCTGAAGACCTTGATTAGCTTGTTCTGTTTGATCAGGGTTAAGTTAAGGACACACCAAACGGACACCAAAGAACTAGGGCTGATGAAAGCTGACTGTGTTGTCGCCTCGCATCGCCTGCGTCGGGGCAAATAGGCTGCACTTGAACATACCGAAAGGACTACAGCTGACTGTCACCCAGCAAGCAATAGCCGTCATTTCACCATCTAGGTTAACTATAGACCCGTCTGGCTATGAGTGACCCACTTCTAGACTGAATAACCTTGAATTTGGTTACATGTCGCTTTTGCCAAAATAACTCGCTAGATGTATGATATTCCATCATGTTAGCAAAGTCAACAGTGATTACAAGGTGTTTGGTTTCATTTCTTTGACATGTTCTATGCTATTTGTAGCCCACTTATAGTCAAATCTGATTCATTGTAGTTTTTGGCCAGGCAGCGCATGAGATTGATATCCCATCATGTTACCAATGTCAATAATATCTACAAGATATCAGTATAATTTCATGACATGGTCAATCTGTAGTCATGATTTAGCTATTAAACGGCTTTTAGACAGCTATTAGATGTCTTTTAAATGCAAAATTGCTTGCTGGGCAGCTAGCATGCTAGCATCCACGTAATCTGGAGTTTCACGTGAGGGCAAAAAAGTTGCCCATGCAGATTTCGCTTGAGTTCAAGTTGGTCATGCGAATTCGACACACTGAGCAACAGAAAGCTGGTTGGTTTGAAACTGACCTCTGTCTGGGGTGGGCGTCATGCGTCATGACAATATTAACAAAAGACGGACCTTTTTTTTTTTTGCTTGTGAAATGTCGCAAACGTGACCGCAGCTTACATCTATGGGATGTTTTGATTGTTTTCATAGTCTGCCAGGTTAGAAATGTAATTAACAGAACAGTTGACCTCAACAGGTCCTTTGATTTGAGCTATCATTCATTGACGAGCGTGCCATAGTGTAACAATGAGAGCTAAGGTTTGTTTAAATCCGTATTTCTAAGTGTGCAAAAGTAATCCTGAATTTGCCTTAGGGCTGGAATACACAACACTACACTGACTTTTGCCCAGATGTTTTGCCACAATTTACAGTTTGGAGGAATCTACGTTACTTGCCGAAAGTCAGAGTCAGTCTGCAGTTTTGAGCTGAATGAATTTGCAGAAAATTATATAGGCCTAGTGCGTAATGGGCACAGACTCTTATTTCTTTTTTTCTTTTTTTTTTGCCCTATATGATTTTATTTAGTCAGAGGACATCAAACATGTTTGATATTTTGAGCTGATTTTAGAACACATGTTGGTTTTATTTGTCATGCATCTCCTAGTCTCGAGGCGCATGTTTCTGCATGAGTTTGTTATGTTTAGAAGAACTTGAAAGTCTGGTAGCGTGTGATCCTCAGTTATTTAGTGTATGATGCCCAGTTTTTCTTAGTAACCATTTACAAAGTTTGGCAAGTGTATAATATCTAGCGTTTTAAAATCTTCCAGCCTTTAGCAAGCACTTGAGACTAATTCTTACTTTTGGTGCCCACCTACTTAATATGATTCAGCTCTATAAAGATTTCATTAATCACTATGTTCGCATTCATCCCAATGCAAAGATAAATGATGGTTTACACAAGTAGGTGGAATTGGGATATAGATAAAATTACTAAATTATGGTTAAAAAAACCCTCATTCAGAATACATAATTCCCCTTTTTATGCATTGTGTCTAAAATAATCCAATTTATGCATGACAGTAAGCGTTTTATATAGAGAGAGGTCAACCAGGTGAAATTTAGCAGTTTTTCCATTCGCCTCTTCAGCTATGCTTTTCCCAGGATGATGTCAGAGTGTCATATTTATAAATTGTTGTCGCTAAAAGTTGATGACCTTTGGTCTTCCTGAATGAGTGTGAGCTGAGACGCGGTGTGTTCGAGCTAGAGGAGCGGTGGCTCGCTCTTGGCATCGATCCTAAGTGGACTCTTTGCCAAGTCAGGGAGGTATTTCAAGAATGGATTGTTCCTCCTCCAAGAGAAGAAAATTGGAATGTGGGAATAAAACTTTGAAGAGGGCTGGTATCAGTGGATCAATATGAATTGATGATTCTACACCATCTAGGTCCAGCTAGGTCTCCTACCGATGAAGTCTCAGTATCTCTATTGGTTTTACAGTCAGGCAGTAATGTGACGTCCCTCGCAGGGTTTCACTGCATCAATTTGACTGACATCCAGACTGTTTAGATGCATGTCCCTGAGTAAAATTAGGTTTATTGCAGTATTGTGAGGAGGATAATTGAATTTCTTTCATGTTTTTGTGGCCTTTTCTTTTCCCCACATAGAGCGTAATGTTCCTTTTTCTGAGCCTTTGACGTGAAGGTGCGCTGTGTTCCCAGTGTTTTTTGAAGCCTGCTATGTGAGCTGTCTGACAACTTGATTGAGTCTAAGGTACAAACTGTAGCTAGTTTTCAGATGCTGTTAAAAAATGAATACAGTGCTCCAGATAGAAGTCACAATTAAAATAATTAATGTCAGGCTTGCATGACAAGTGAGCCTGAGGAAAGTTTTAGACAATAATGGTCACAAAGGCTCTGCTGTGGAAATTTAGACTCATTAAAACAACAAAATGTATTTGGGAAAGTAGCCTAAGTTTTTCTCCCAAGTACATTTTTAACATGTGTTTTAAAGTCCCCATGAAATCAAAATTGACCCTATTTACTTTGTTAGCGCATATTACTAGTCTTGTGGTGAACAATTAATCCGTGCAAGAAAATATTTAAAAACATTTTTTTTTACCATGGTAATCTTTAATCAAAATCTGAAAATGCCCCTCCCCTCTGCATTGGAGGACCTTCTCTGATGACGTAGGTTTGAGGAATTGGTTTGGGCAACGCTTAACCACTCCCCTCAAACCGTTAGTCTGCTATGAGCAGAGATGGAGAGGAGGAGCGCTAGAGTAAAACCCTGCCCTCTGTTCAATATTCCTTTTCACTGGGAAATACGTCATAACACTGGAGAAAAGTCGTTTGCAGCTTCCGGTTCACGGGGACTTTAAACTGACATTCTGACCTTCAATGATGCAGGCAACGTGAGCGATTCAATTCACAGGCAAATAAATGTTTTAATGAAAAAAAAAAAAAAAAAAACCTTCAAAGATTTTTGCTAAAATACAAATATTTTTCTTTAAGTGTAATAACTGTTTTTAAGGAAATCTTAGAAAAAATAAAAATGGGTTATAATATTTTACACAATAGATGGGCTATTTAATTCTGACTATTTGATGCATGTTTGCTGGAGATAAAGTAAAAAACCCCCAGCTATTTTAAGTGACGTTTCAACTAAAAATGTAAAACTGTTTATGCATTTTGGCGGCCTGAAATCACAAACTTTTGAAAACTATACCGTTATAGTCTCCATGTAAACTACAAAAATGTTGATGTCATGTGCATACATATTACGTGTTCAGTCTATAGGCACAATATTTCTTTACAAAGTCATATCGCCAACTACTGGCCTGGCATGAATAATACAGTGTTTTAAGCCGTTTCCGCAGATCCGAGTGAACGGTGGTCACTTTGACATTGTCGTCTGTATGCGGAAAATGCGAAAGAAAAACGTTTCCGGTTTTAATACATTGTTGTCGTGCAAACGTATCCTTATGTTTTTGTCATAAGAAAAATTTATTATATGTAAATATATATATATTTTTAAATAAATAACACACAATACAAAATTATTTTATTTTATTTCGTTTTTTTTCTTGTTTTGTTTTGATGGTAAACTTTCTGTCATTGTCAGGTGTGGGACAATTTTTATTTTTGGCAGCTGGTGGCAGTGACAAATCAGACAGGTAAGAGCAGGTACAGTTGACACACACACACACACACACACACACACACACACACACACACACACACACACACACAAACAAAACACAAATCGATTACATCTATAAAGCGTCCGCAAGATCACATTACATTTCAGTCAGAATCTGGCTGCTCATTTCCAGTTGTCTCACAAGAACAAAGAATGAAACAAAGGAAGAAGGGAATGGAACGGTTTCATAATCGGCATGATCTTTAGGGCTCTGTTTTCATTTTGGGCTGACAAATGTCTGTCTGAGCTGGCATTTATTTGTCTCTCTGTAAACGATGATCTCAACTTGAGTTTCAGCCTGAGGCAGATGAATTCTGTACATTATTGATAACTGCAGTGGCTGACCTTTTACATGCGCACAGACACCATCCGCAGATCTTTACTTATTTATAACCAGCGAAATACATTCACTGTTGGTTAAAAAAAAAAAAAAAAAAAAAATCTATTTAGCATAATTGCAATGAAAATATTTTCATATGGCCATATGGTTTAAACTTCAATGAAACATCCGTGTTGAAGAGTCCTTATGTAGACTTGATTATGAATTTAAATGTAAATAGTGCTTTAAATAGCATATACAAGATGACACAATCCATCAGTGGGTGACCTTGACTTCTGAACACATGCATACAGTGAACGAACAGCAATGAAGTGCATCCACACACTCAAACGTGGCAGCCACAGGGTGCAATTTCTCGCCTATAGAGCTGGCGTGACTCATGCCTTGCCAATCTAACATCACTTCATCCAAGCATCCATCATCAAAGATGAGTCCAGCTTTCATTCACCATTCATCTTTCTTACTCTCCTCACAATAATGGAGCCTATACTGAAAAGTAAAACGATCAAGCCCTTGATGAGTTCCCATACTGAACATATGACAACCTCTCGTTTAATTTGTCTTCATCAGTCACCAGTCATATATATTTATATTTTTTCATAATATTATTTATAAATATATGCTATTTCTTTATTGCAATGTACTGAGAAATAATTATAAGTGAATGGTAAAAGACTGTAAAATACTGTGATAAAAGATCTATCAGGACATTTCATGTAATTTTAAAGTAGAATACTGTTAAATGTACAGTTTAAAAAAACAGCGGTTTCAGGCTCCCAAAACGTCGGATCCGTCTGGACGAAACGGCAATACGTTACAATTTTTTTAACGTATACAGCTAAATGCATCTCTGTGTGAACAAGGCCTAAAAGTGCTTAAATAAGTAATTTTTGGCTGGTATTGGGTTTAATCCAACTGAGTGACCCATGAGAGGACTGAAATATTATAGAGATGTCAGTAGAGGTGTAGTGACTCAACAGTGTAGTAGTTCATGATCAAGAATACAATGGGTGGAAAAGTCAGTTTTATATGATAATGAACTAAAAAAATAAGTATAATACATGACTTTACAATAATACACAGTGGCTCAGTGGGTTACCCTCACAAGAAGATGGTCAGTGCATGGGTTAAAGTCACGGCTGAGTCAGGAGTCCATTTTGTGCATGCTCCGTTGGCGTGGGTTTCCTATGGGTTCTCCTGTTTCTTCAACAATCCCAGGGCAGGGGAATTGGAGACACTACATTGTCTATAAATTTGAGAATGAGTATGAATGTGTAAAGTACCGTTTAACAGTATGGGGTTGGTAAGAATTATCTTTTTTTTTTTTAAGAAGGTAGTACTTGTATTCAGCAAGGATGCATTGAATTGATCAAAAGTGATGGTTACACTTTATTTCTATGGTCCACTTTAGACATACTAACTATAAGTAACTACATGTTAACTAACTCTCATTAGATTATTAGTAGACTGTACTGTTAGGTTTCGGGTTAGTAGAATAAGTTGACATGTAGTTGTAGTCTGTTGGGGGAGCATCACAATAAAATGTTAGCAGATATTAAGCAGGACATCTACTAATACTCTAGTTGGCATGTAGTTGGCATGTTTTGTCTGTGTTTTGGTTTCGTTTTTGGTTTGCTTCTCTTTGTTCCTATATGTGTCCCCTTGTCATTAGTTGTAATGGCAATTCATTATGTTATTGAACACACCTGGTTAGTATTGAATTTGTTATTTTGTGCATTTAAGAGTACGTTTACATGACAACGATGCACTAAAAACGTTCTTCGTGAACAAACGACAACATTGTCAAAATGATCCCTGTTCACACGGATCCACAAAAACAACTAAAAACACTGTATTGTTCATGCCAGGCCAGTAGTTGGCGATGTCACATAGTAAAGAAACACTACGCGCCTATAGACTGAACACTTAATATGCATGTACGTCATGCACTAATATACGTCACCGCTTTCACAAATTCACGTTTTTATAGTTTACACCGAGACAAAAACAATATCATATTCAAAAACTTGCACTTTGAAACCCGTTTTTCAAAAGTTTGCGTTTTCAGGCCCCCAAAACACCGTTGTAGTGTAAATGAACGACCAAAATACAATTTTTCCTGTTTTAGTTGAAAACGGTGTTGTGTAAACAGCCCTTAAGTCCTTCAGTTTCCCCAGTTTATTGTCTGTGCAGAGCACACCATTACGTTGCTTTTGTTTTGCTTATTAAAGTTATGCTGCAATTTGATCCGCTGTGCTTTACACACTTTTAAACAACAGTGCATGTCTGATCCAGCTTCCCTGCATAGGACAAACGGTTTGGAAAAAGGATGGATTAGAAATGGTTAAAAATCTGAATAAAGAAATAACTCTTACCACATGCAGATTTAGAAGATGGATGAGATGTTATATGATATGTTGAGAGTTCAGACCCACACTCACAGTTTGTCGTTGCTGAATGTGTGTGGATGAGAAGATCTGGACAACGAAAAACCTTTTGAATTGAGAAAGAACGACAGACTAGAGAATAAAAAACAGATTCTGGCTTTGATCACTCCACATCAAAAAGAGTGGCACCGTGCCATATCATTGCACTGTGTACAAGTGTGTTCAAGAAATACATATATACAGGAGTGTTTTCTATTATCTCCCAACCTAAATAGAAATACAGTGTAATGTTGCTTGGATGCATAGAGCTGCTCAAGGTCAGATTACTGTTGGTCTTAAACTGACAGTCTTATTCAAGTGTGCTGATTCAGTCGTGAAATGAGGCGATGTGTCCTCCCAGTGTACTTTAGCTAAAGCCTGGGATAAAGAAACACACAGAAATCCCCTCGGTTGAGGTTAAATCCTGTCATTTTAACCTTTCTCAGATTTCTCTTGGAAGGATTACACTATATTGTGCAGGCAGGTGGCTGTAGAGAATGTAATTCTTCCCAATGTTTGTACAATAAACAATATTGTTGCATGGCTCTCTGGAATGCTTGATTCTGATTGGTCATTTGCGACATTATGAGGTTATCTATTCCCCGATAATGACTGTGGTCAATAGCAATGCTGTATAATGACTGCCACTTCAGTTTTAATGGTAGGCCTATGGTAATAATGCTGAAGTGTTCGTTTTGTTGCTAGAATGATTGTTTTGAACACTGTAATGGTTTATAAGATAATAAACAGATAAGATATTAAAATATTTTTTTCTCAAATCAGTATCCCATTTCCTCGTCATTATGGTGAAAAGCTGTGTAATAAGTGATAAAACTGTACATGATCCCTTAAATGTCTTGTTTGAACTTGTTTGTTCGTCTGAACTCTTTTTATTCACGGAAGCTTTGCGTTTAATGAGCTCGTAAAATATATCAACTTACATCAATATTGTGTGTCTGATTATTTACTTATGTGGCAAATAGCCATATAAAAAGTGGGATAATGTACATCCAGCCGGTTGTTATCGCAAAATAAACAAGGCCTTATCCTCCTGTCGGGGTTTATTTTGTGAAAACAGCAGCGTGGATGTACATTATCCTTAACTTAACTAGATTTTTTGCATTTTTAGGTGACAATGTGATGCAAAGTTGTGCAAAGAGTCACTATAATGAGGCTGCTATGTGGTTGCTAGGGTGCTAACATTTTGCTAACGTTCCCAGTAAGTTATAAAAACTGAATGTTCTCTGATATGTCGTTTTTTAAATGTTTTAAAACCTTTTTTTCCTCGGTTATGCGAACGTTAAGGAAACATTCCTTTCTATAATTTTACAAATATAATGGGAATGTTCTCTGAACGTTCCGAAAGAATTGGCAACATTTAAAAAATGGGTAATGTTTTTGTGCTAACTTTTTGAGAACATTGTTTAAGACCAGATAACTTTGAACAACTATTTTATTAACATATCTGGAAGATGTTTTGAAAATAAAATAAAATTATAGAACCTTGCCACACTGTTAGCTAAAGTTTTGAGATCATTCCCTGTTAGCTGGCTTGCAGTTTTGATGATACTAAAACAGCCCTTCCAGTTCCTGACCAATCCTTTATGACTTCCTCACAGTTCAGACAGATGGTATAGTTCAGTTTCTGATCTTTAAAGTGGTGGCGTCTAGCACCACTCACTGGATAGTAACCAATGTACTGTACATTCGAGGGTCATGATCTGACATGTTTGAGTGAAGGACGGATTGACCCAGACGTGTCAGTTTGAACTTCAATCAGTCAACATTTGCTTTGATTAAAAGTATCATGATTATGCAGAAAGGGATCCAGATAGCGAGCACCATTTGATGTGGCATTTCTGTGGGCACATTCTGTAATGCACCATGGTGCAACCATTTACCACCAACTTCCTGTCAGACAAATGTAACATGCTCCCATTGCAAAACTGGCTGGGCTCAGCCACAGCTGTCGTGGGCTGCTTCCTGGTTTTCTTTTTTTCTTCCTCGTGTTTATATATGGGTCAGTGTGGGACGGACTCACCTCCACACTCACATTCGACATCCTTGCCCAGACGAAGGATGACTGGAGCGGAAGGGAAGGAGTGATGGTCTGCTGAAAACAGGAACGGCCTCTGTGTCTCATGTGTTGCCAGTCACTGGCATGTTGTGCTTGGCTCGTGTTCTCCCTCCTGCCCCATAATTAGACAGGAGCGGATACTTTCCCAGTAGGAAGAGGTTAGGATGGTGTTTTCTTTATGGTTTGTGTGGAACTGGAGGGCTGAGCAGTCACAGGAAGTCACAGGAAGTGACAATACCCATATTTGCACCCATAAGTGACAGAATTACACTACCATTCAAAAGTTTGGAATAATACATATTTTTTAATGTTTTTGAAAGAAGTATCTTCTGCCCAAAGTATACTTAACTGTCATCAGCACAGTACATGCATACTGTATGTGTGCAGCCTGATTTTTCTAACCGTGCATACTCTGTACGTGCAGATTGCAATTGTGCACTGATTTTCTTTTGCACTAATTAGTATGTCCACAAAATGGCAACAGTGCACACACTGTTGATTCAAAAGGGACCGCCTCTGTACATGTACATGTCAAATGGAGTATACTTTGAAAGGCTATCACTACATCTGAAATCAAATACTTCTCTACTATATAGTATGTACAAAAAAAGAACAGTATGCCAAAAGAGTAGTATGTTCAAATACATAGTTTTCAAAAAAGTACCCAGCGAAAAGTACCCGGATGACCTACTACTTCCGGCAAGATTCTGAAGTGCGCATTCGATGGACACTTTACTATCCCATGAGGCCACGGGAGAGGATTAATGAATGGCATGCAATGCAACGCATTGAACGCATGCAATACGAAACACTGGCACCCACCATTTGTTTTAAAAAAGCCATGCAAACACACACAGTTTACTCCACAATAAACATACAGAAAGCTAATTTAAATGGAATTTACCTGTCGCTTTTGTCTGCGATGCTGTGTTCTTTTCTCAGCCTTGATGATATGTAGCTCCACAGGTTGTCGTAGGAGATTTCGTCTCTTTCTACATTCCAACTAGTTGTTGACAATGTTGAGACTGCAACACTATGACGTCGCAGTCAGCCGGTCTTGCGTCACTTCAGAGTTCCTACTGGCTGTGCGAATGCAACCAGGAAAATGGTCCTAGGGGGAAATTTAGTTCTCAGGGAACCACCATGGTGGCTAGTTCCTATAACTAAGGGGCTGTTTATACGACACTGTTTTAAACTAAAAATATAAAACTTTTTATGAGTTTTGACCGTTCATTTACACGACAACAGCGTTTTGGGTGCGTGAAAACACAAACTTTTGAAAATGGGTGAAAAAAGTCCACGTTTTTGAAAACTGTCTCCGTGTAAACAACAAAATCACGAATTTCGGAAGATGACGATGTCATGCACGTATTACGTGTTCAGTATATTTTCAGGCAGTTTTCAGTAGTTTTCACAGATCAGTGTGAATGCGGATCGTTTTGACAACTGTGTCGTCTGTATGCTGAAAACTCAAAGGAAAAACTTCTCCATTTTAAGCATATCGTTGTCGTGTAAACGTACCCTAAGTTCCTATAACTACCCGGTGAGAAAGCCCCTATTGCTAGCTGGTTTCTATGGTTACTCATTGCTTCATTAATTATGTTCACCTGAGTCTTGTTTGGTTCCTCATTTAGCAATGTATTCAAGCCCTCCGTTTGGTTCTTCTCTTTGTCTTGTGTTGTCTTTACTTTCACAAGTTCACACTCACATATAATTAGATAGAGTAAATGATATGCGTATTTTCTATAATCTCCGCGCAGAGCCAGTGTCCTCTCATGTACTCGTTTCCACTATCCAGTAAATAGGACCTGCTCGGTGTCATCGCTTGCTGTGCCATTCCACTCCGTGGACTGGATATGTGCGCTATTTCACTCAGATGAGTTCTTCTTTGACCCTGAGTTCTACAATATGAGCCAATGGCAGTGGAAATGCCATGTGTCTAGGGAATTTGCATAGCGCAACTCCGCCCCACCGCGTGGGTATAAAAGGAGGACGCTGGCAATCTCGCATCATGTTTTCCACTGAGGAGCCAAGACTGAACTCCAGGCCGCTCCAGTGGTACAGCGGTTGTGGCAGAGGGACGTAACGTCTCCGTTCCCTCCTCAGGGAACGAGGGTTACATACGTAACCGAGACGTTCCCTTTCGTTCAGTCACTACGAGTTACGTCAGTGAATGACGAAATTCAATCATGCCACAGTGACTGTCTTCCAGTGTCCTGCGCAAGACTGAGCTCCCTGTCGTGAGACTAGCATGGACGAAGGGCCTAGGTGGATCCCAGGTGGAATATGTAACACAACGCCTACCCGTAGGGAGGACTTAGAATACACATATGACCCGAGAGTGGGATACATATGGAAAACTCAGAGGTATCCAGCCCGCAGGGTGGAATGTTTCAACCTCGAGATGGCAAGAGGGGTCTTGCCAAGGGAAAACACGTGCTCAGAGGAGACTTAGCGTGGAAATACACATGTGGGGTTGACCATGCACATGGAGCACCTAGCCAATCACGAGGGCTTACCAACTGGGCTTGCACTCTGGTGATGGCATCAACAGTGCCGGAGGAACTCGAATGTGATAGGCTTCTAAGTGAAACCCCCAATTCGTCATTCACTGACGTAACCTCCTCAGGGAACGAGGGTTACATGCGTAACCGAGACGTTATTTTTTCAAAAACAAGACATCTTTCAAAAACAAGCTTTTCACCGATAGTGTACATGATGTTGTAAATCACATTTGCCATCTTTTTAGATTGTGGGATTTTAAAATCTAGGTTATTTTGCAAAAATATTTCAGAGCAGATGACCTGATAGTTCAGCTTTACATTTTGTCCTAATTAGGCTTATCAGGATGATGAGAGAAGCAATAAATCGTGTCTCTTCTATTTAAGTTTTTTTCCTAACCAGCTGTGACAAGCGATGTGACAAGACGTGCAAGGGGCGTTCACAATTAAATCAACGGAGGTCACTCTGTACTGTTTCTAATAGGCAGTCATACTCTAATGTTTCAGGTGGTGGATCATGTGAAGTTCAATGTTGTCACTGCCCATCATGTCACTGCACATTTTTATTAAAACTCTGCTCATCTTTGTACATTGGCAAAGGTCGCTGTCACTCATGTCGCCTGAAATGACTGTCATTGAAAAATAAATGACTTCCAGTCGCTTTGTTTCTGCATATCGCAGTCAGTATGAATACTTCTGTAGACAATCCCAGGCTTTCTATTCCCATGGTGTGACAAAGTGAAATCTCATTGGTCCAAATATTCTTCCGCACAGCTTTCAAATGCAGCATTTTGTTATTGGTTGTGGTGTTGCATTCAAGCAACATTAGAAATCCACAGACTAGGCTACTTATATTGAATGTGCTCATGTACAAATCTTAAAAGTTAAAAAACTGCTTACAGGTACTATACTATTAATGAAATAAAATGCCACTTAAAGGTACAACACTTTAATGAATATGTTTTCTAACACTTACAGTTTTAAAAAGTACACTTCGTAATAATCTTTAAAGTGCATTTTATATCATTATGTTTTAATAATCTTTTGTCATGCTTTAAAAAAGTCAATGTCATCTCCTCAACGTTCGTCTGTCTTTGGCGCTGCTGCATTTGCATTCGGTGTGAGCATAGGGACAACCCTGTAAGCCCTGTCTGTGAAACCGGGGCCTTAAATATGTAGTTTAAGTCCCCCTGTAGTACTTTTTTTTTTACTAGTCTTTGATCACCAAAATTACATATTTAAACTTTTTTTCCTTGAAAACAAAAAAACAAAAAACAAAAAAACAATATTAAAACATTAAAAGCTTGATTTTCATCACAGGGGGACTTTAAGTCCCACTTAAGTGGGTCAAAAAGCACTTTACAGTTAAGCTAAGCATATTTAATTTAAATTTATATTTTAATGCATTTTCATTTAATTGCGATTAAAATGCTATTAAGTGTCCAAAACATATATGCAGCAAAGATATTAAGACTCTCATATTTTATGTCAACAAATCCACAGAAAAAGACTGACAATATTTTATTCAATAGTGAATTATTATTTTAATTCTGATATGCATGCAAATGTAATAGTTTACCCACCCAAAGTTTTCAGTTGAACACAGAACAGAAGTTCAAAATCATCATAAAATACCATAAAACCTAACAAAACAAAATGCAATATTACGAATCACTATTTATTTAATAACGATTGTGATGGGGACAGCTAGACACAATCAAAAACAAATTGCTGCAATGTTCAGTGCTACTTTAAACATCAAACAGACAAAGAAAGAAAGAAAGAAAGAAAGAAAGAAAGAAAGAAAGAAAGCTATTTTGGACTTCAAAAAGGGCTTTAAAAATTGATTGGCCACAGCCTTCAGCAAGGGACACATAGTGTTGAATGTGAAAAAATGTGTAATCAAAGAAAGACTGTAGACACCAGAAATGAACTTTATCTCATATTGATTTATCTTTTGCTGACCTTGAGGTCATATCTTATCGTACCTAATCGATAAGTCTTTTCTGTTTTTATGCGTTGGACTAATATTCCTTGTGGACCTAATGGGTGCGAGCTAACCAAACAACCAACCAAGACAATAGTTTTGATTCATCTGATATCTATAGATCTTGTTCTTACAACAGCTGACTGTAGGGACTGCTATCATGATGTCTTCTTACAATGGAAAATGTTCCGGTTTCCATTTCACTGAGGAGATGTGCACCCTCCCTTATCGGTCATCCTGATAGCCCTAGGTCATGCTTGCCTGGTGACCACGTCCTGAACACAGACCAGTACAACAAGTAGGACTAGTCTGTTCCTGTGGATATAAACTCACTTTTCAGTTAGAAAAAATTATCTTGATGTACTACCTTTCCTCATGGAAAATTACTATCTTTATCATACTGCAATGATGGGATAGAGCAGATTCTGCACTACTCTCTTAAAAATAAAGATTTTCAAAAGAGGCCTTTCACAGTGATGCCATAGAAGAACCATTTTTCCCACTAGAAAGAACATTTTGTGCAATGCAATGGTTCACCACATTTGAATAAGAAACAGCATTGGGTCTATAAAACACGTCAAAACTCCACAAAGCACAACAAGTGTATCAGTAAGAACACTCGTTTAAACAACATACACACTGGGGCATTTGACTGCACATCACTTTTTTGACATTATTGATACTGCTTGCAATCGTAATGCAATGCTATGGGACATAAATAAAGCCTTTAAATAAAAGAGTTATTGAGTCATTTGCATTGTCATACAAAAAAAGAGCCTGCACAGCGACAGGAAATAAAAATGAACAGAAGAAAAAATTCCTATCTTGTACAACACCGAAGGTGGAGGACTTGCGCTTGGAAGTAGAGCGGACAAATTGTTTCTATGCACACTGCAACGGTCACAATATGACGTCACACTTTCTGTGTATGTTTTGGAAAACAATTAAATATATTCATTTTTAATTGCCCGCTTAAAGTGCTTATTACAAATAAATTACTGAATGCCAAATATTAATAAATGTATATGAACAAAAACATCATGTGAAAAAAGGGCACACAGCACCCCTACTTCCCGCACCCCTGCCTGGACCGAGAAATTCAGGTTTATTTGTCAGAAAAAGTCCTTTATGTGTCACCAGGACTTTTGTGAAAACAGCAGTTTCCTTCAGTTTTTCCCTCCGTTTGGTCTAAAACACTGTGTTCATGCAGTTTGAAATGTTGACTACAAACACAGAAGTTTTTAAGATGTTCCGTTGCGCCGTTCTCTCCGCATTTACGATTTTTTTTGCAGCCTTTATTCACTGCCAACAACACGCTGTATCCTTCACTGAAAGTAACTCCAAACTGAAAGTAACTCACTTCCGCTAAACGTTTACTGTTGAATCCTTGTACCCGGGAACAATACAGGTCGAGACCATTACATTATTACTAAAAGGGTGTTGAAGTTCTGGGTGTTGAAGTTTTCCTACCATTTGGCAAAAGGGAAGACAACAGCCATTTTTTCTCTGTTTTTTTCTAGTCAGGTAGCACCAATTTCAAAGGTTGTTTCACCTTTCTAGTGCATAGGCAGGCAAATTTTACTGAAAGCCTATTTTGGCAGTGGTTCAGTACCCCTTTAAATAGTATTTTCTTGTAAAACACACTCCAGTAATCTTTCTTTTATTTACAACTTCAAAACATCTCTGTGGCAAGCAGTGCAGGGCCGAGAGAGAGCTGTGGGAGCGAAGCGAGACCGGTGGCGCAAGTGCTAATGAGCGTCACCTGCGCGCCACAACTACCTCGTATCTCTCACAGAGCATCCCCGGAAGGATAAAAGGAGGAGTGACAACAGTGAAGGACGATAGAGGACCCAGCCTGGACTATTTATGTTATGTTTCTATTATGTTTATGTGCGGCAGTCGTCTATGAGGGGCTGTCGCTTTACTTTTGTTTTCTGTCTGTTTATTTTATAATACAATTTTTGTTGAATGTTCGCTGGTTACCTCCTCCTCCTTCCCTGAGCCTTTAACTTTGTTACAATCTCAAATATATTAATTTATTCCAACAATAATATAAGTTGTAATGGCTTAAATCTGAACAAATCCAGGTTACCACTTTTGCAGTTTGAAAACTTTTCATAGTGTTTAGTAATTAGTATTTTGTCATTTGATAACATTCACAGAATAAAGGTGCGGTCACATTTATGCTTGTTAGCCACATTTTAACTGGCAAAATCCAGTACATTCAATAAAAATCCACACGATCGGGAATTACGCATGACAGCGAATTACGCATCCCCACGCAAATTCCACAACAGGTTCAAGCTGGTCATGTGAATTTGTTGCTTTGACCAACAGAAGCTGCTTGGTTTTAAATGGACTTTTGAGTTCTGCTTCATACTCTACTACACTGTTGACAACAGACAATTTATATTTTGAATGAAATTTTGCTAATGTGACTATCACATACTGTGGCTGTAATGATCGCATGAAGACAAACGAAAACAAAATAGTCTTTTAATAAACCCAAAAGGGAAAACTTGGGAAAACTCAGGAGCTAGAATCCACAACCATGTTACACACTTACGACACGGAACAATGAACTAAGGAAACCAAGGGCTTAAGTACAGGAAACAAGGTTGAGCCGATGGGACTGAGGGCCCAGGTGAAGCCGGAGGAACTGAAGGAGTAGAGAGATGGAGCGCAGCGGAATGGCTGGGAAGTCTGTTGCGCAGGCAGGGTGATGTCTGACCAAGGCAGAGCCAGAGGGACGAGGGAACCCACTGGAGCCACATGGACGATGGTCTCTGGTGGAGCCGAGGGAGGGAGCAGCCAAGGCGAAGACGATAGGTCAACAGGCCGAGGTGGAGTGATGGGATCAGTGGCTGGAAGCAGAGCCGGGGAAACCTCTTTACTGAGTGGAGCTGGAGACCGGAAGACTCAAGGTAAATCCATACAGTGGAGAGGTGTCAGAGGAGGAGCTGATGGGCTGAAGAGAACAAGGGGAGGCGTGGCAGAGGAACTGACTATTATTGGAAGAGGAGGTCGGACATGTAGGCTGGATGGGAACTCTGGAGACACAGGAGACTTCAAGCTGGCCAGAACCAACAGAGGCACAGGAGACTTTAAGCTGGGTAGAACCTGGGGAGATGGGAGAATCAGGTAAACATCCTCAATGCTTCATAAATATTTCCAGAGGCCAGGTACAGCTCACCCGGCACATGCACCTGCACAAGGCTTTCTTGTCCTGTGTGAAGTCTCCATTCCCCGGGCCTCAGCCCTTGCCTCGACAGGATGTCTGCTCTCTGATTCTGGTCCGTGGTTCTCTGGGCTGGTGCCAACATGCTTTTTTTTTGTGTTGAGTCTCAACCCCAGGCTCTGGATGTGGGCAAGGACAACATCTCAATGCCGAACTGCCAGCTCTTGTGACTGGGCCATAATAAGCCAGTTGTTGATATAATTTAGCACCCTGATACCATGAAGCCTCAGCGGAGCTAGAGCTGCATCCATGCATTTGGTAAATGTGCGAGGGAAGAGAGCTAAGCCGAACGGAAGAACCCAAAATTGGAACGCTTTGCCCCCGAAAGCGAACCTCAGGAACTTCCTGTGAGATGGAAGGATGGATACATGGAAGTATGCGTCCCTTAGATCTATAGTGACAAACCAATCCTCAGATTTGATCTGACTCACGATGATGGGAATAGTGAGCAACTTGAACCTGAATCTCCTCAGAGACAGATTCAAGTGCCTTAGATCTAAAATTGACGCAACTCCCCATCCTTCTTGGGAACTATGAAGTAGCGGCTGTAGAACCCGGACTCCCTGTCCGGCGGAGGAACACACTCTATGGCCTCCTTTACTTCCTCCTTTGTATTAGGGAGTTTACTTCCTGTTCCAATACCCGACCGTGCACTGGGTCGACTGCAGACCACACCACCCCGCTGAATTTCGGTAGGCGGAATCGAACTGCAGCCTTTAACCCTTCTCTATTGTGCGCAGGACCCAAGGAGAAATATTTGGCAGGTCTTGCCATGCTTTGAAATATCCTACCAAGGGAACCAGCCTCTCGAGACTGATTTCAGGTATTATTAGAGATTCGTTCTCGATCCCCTGAAGCGGTTCTCCGGCAGGGTTTGGTCGAGGCAATTCTAGATGTGCGGGCACGAGCACTGCCTGGCCGCAAGCCTGTGGGGCAGACAGAGCAACATGCATTTGCTGATTTACTGAGGACTCCCCAGAGGGCAGGCTCTTTTGATTTCGTTCTCGACACCCTGAAGCGGAGGACCGGCAGGGAATAATCAAAAACAGTTTCCGATGTGCGAACACGGACACTGCCTGGCCGCAAGCCTATGGGGCAGACAGAGCAGCATGCGTTCGCTGCTCATCATTTTAATTCCTCAGAATTAAATGAAGCCATAAACACTGGATAAGTGAAACACGGTCTGAATGGTAGGCTGAATTAAAATATCTAACTTCTTAAAGTCAGATAACATTCCATCATTTTAATTTCTTAGAATTAAATGCAGCCATAATCACCAGACAATACTGTTTTATTATTCATTTATACGGTCTCGTAATCTACACACTTCCTCGGCAAACGCGAGATTCGAGCTGTTACAATATATTTGGCTTTCATCCCTCGAGAAGAAAGTCAACGGGCGCTAAGTTGAAACACCCGAAAACACACGGCTGTGCGCGTCGAGATATTTCTCAATGAACACATCCAGCACCCTCAGGAGCTGACTGTGAATGCCTTGCACCCAAACAGTATTATTTCACAGATCGCGTGTCTCCCTTTTATTGCAGATCCGTAATCTACGTGCTGCCTCGGCAAACGCGAGATCCGAGCCACTATAGATTCTGTATTGCAATGCAGACCTTTAAAGCTGCTGTCGGCAACATTTTTTTGATCATATTCAGTGAAATCGACACTATAATCCGACAGAACAACATAAATAAGGTGGTTTTAGAAAAAAACCCGAGCTTCTAACTCCACCTGGAGCGTGTTATTTGTTTTGCAAAAATCCACCGCTCCCGGATCATCGAGTCCAATCAGCGCAGGGGGGTGTGAGATCTGACTGTCAATCACAGGTCGTGCACACGCCACAGATCCCCCCTCCCTCGCAGCGCGCACGTTGCACACGACACGCCTGAAGTTCGCCTGAAGTTTGCTAGAAGCGTGATGGCGGAGAGAAAATCTACTAACAAGCTTCCATTTCCTCGGTTATTGCTATCTATGGATAGATTAGCCAGGGCAGCCTACCTCCGAGTCCATGGTGTTGATCGATGCTGAAGAGACGGACGCGTTCACAGAAAATCAGGTACACATACACGCACGAGCACGACCTCGATGGGAGGGTGCTCGCTGGTAGTAGGGGAGGGGCATGAGAGTTGTAAACATTCAAAATTTTGGCTAAGTCGACCCAATCTGCCAGACTTGCCGACTGCAGCTTTAATCTACGCACTGCCTCGGCAAATGCGAGATCCCAGCCACAGAATCTTTATTGCAGAGTAGACCCGTAATCTACGCGCTGCCTCGGGAAATGCGAGATCTGAGCCACTATAGATTCTGTATTGCAATGCAGACCTTTAATCTACACGCTGCCTCGGCAAACTCAAGTTCCCAGCCACAGAATCTTTATTGCAGACCTGTAATCTACGCGCTGCCTCGGCAAACGCGACATCCGAGCCACTAGATTCTATATTGCAATGTAGACCTTTATTTGAAGATCTTACGGGACAAACAACACCAAATAGGACAGACAGTTTGACACAGAGCGCTTGCTGAAGAGCAGAAAGCTAACTCTTTTGTGTGCCGGCGTACCTTTGTAGCTTCCGTGTATGCTGTCACGTTACGTCATGACACAGCACCAATCGGGATTGTATTAGTTTCATTCATACTTCAGATATGTTACGATAAGCACGTTCCCCAAAGTGTCGTCATCGACGCAGTTCCAGTTCCCTCGAAAGGGAACTAACTGGCACACACTAGAAAACAAGGTCAGGATACACATGGCAAGGGAACAGAAACAGAACATAACCAAACCAAAACACACTGAACAAAACATAATCATGACAGTTATGGCTTCTTAACTGTTTAAAATATATCAGAGCCATGGCCTTCAGGGTATTTTTTTAAGGTCTTCATACTAGCAGAATAAATGTAGAGTACAGAGTCAAATTGGAGCCTTTGAGTCAGAAAGGATACTCAGACTCTTACAATGCTGGATTCTACCCAATATGGTGTGTTGTGGGTGAAAGTACACTGGCAGTCAAGTGTAACTCATTAACCACAAGGTCATGCTGGTTCAAAGGATTCTGATACAAGCAAGGTCTGAATACATTACCCCTTTACAGTGCTGCATTTGAGTTTCTCAAAACTGCTGTGGATAGCCTTCACTTTTTATCACATGTGGACAACAAAAACAACCTGGACATGGTTAAAATGGATTGCGAACACTTATTACCAGAGGCTAATATTTTGTTATTTAGAAGATAGACTTGTAAGACTAGTTAATCATGCATTTAAATATAAAACAAAATGTTTCCAGTGATTGTTTCATCATCCGTGTAGCTGTGATAAGTGTTTTCTGTGTGCAGCATCAAACAATCAATCAAAGTGAATTAAGCTATGGTTTGAAAGTGTGCCATTTATTTGTCCCCTCTGGTTTTTATGTTTACCTCTAGGGGGTGTCTCAGAGAAATAAGCATGTTAAAATGTAAAGGCTCATTCAGGTTAATTCTGGTTCCTTCATAATGGTTCAAATCTGTTGTGTTCAAATGCATCAGCAGCTGTTGTTCCAGTTTAATCAGAGGGAATCTGTTGAGGTATTGGATAAACAAGATAGCGACAGCTTCAACGAGCCAAAAGTGAAGAGCCAAATCGAAAGGTAGAGGACAGAAGTGAAGCTTTGACATATTCATCAAAGAAGCAAAAGGAGGTTGAAAAGGTTGATATTGAAATATGGTAATGTCGAGGCAAGCTATTTCGGCTTTAAATATTTATGAAAAATGGAAAAATATGAGGCTTGTTCTGTTTGATTCAGTGTTCTGTTAGTTCACAATGACATGCACCTCCTTTCTTAAAAATACATTTGAAAGCCCACATCAAGAAACACTGGAGAGTTTTCAAATCCTGTGCCCTTTCAGAGGTGGACAATATGCTTGATTTTTATTCAATTATCACACATACTGATTTATAAACACAGTGTAAGTCTTTGTAAATTGTGAGGCATTTAATGTTAAATCCTGATGGCTTTAGATGACTTCTTATGTCCACACTGAGGGTTCTTTAATGTTTGCACTAAATTGTTCTCATAAACTGCAAAAAGGTCAAGCATTTAAGAAGGACGTCTTTGGGTGGCTTATTAAAGGCTAATTGGTTCAGATTAGCAAACTGTGAATATGGTTAATGGCCTTAATTGTGTTAAGAGCAAAGCCATTAATCCTGTTCCATATTCCACAACCTTCTATACATACAAATTCTTCTTTTTAGGTGCTCCTGCCATCACACACACACACACACACACACACACACACACACACACACACACACACACACACACACACACACACACACACACACATATATGTATATATGCATACGTATATATACAGTATATATGTATATGTATATGTATATTTATATATATATATATATATATATATATATATATATATATATATATATATATATATATATATATATATATACGTATAACATAACGTTGTATATAAACAACAACAACATGATTATTATTACACTACAAAAATTATGTACAGTATTGTATAAAATAACATTGTGTGATGGAAAGTGATACAAGTGTACATTTTAAACATTTCTGGAACAAAATGGCCAAACATCTGGGTTTAAAAATGATGGCCATTTTAACGTGATCTTCAAAATACAAAAAAAAATAATAATAATAATAATAATAATAATAATAATAATTTAAAATCTGCTAGATAAAAATACATAATAATAATAATAATAATAATAATAATAATAATAATAACAAGTCTACTCCTGAGACATAAAAATGACTATGGATTAAGAAGCACTATACTATATAAAATATAAATATTTGAATTATTAGTTATCATTATTTATGATCTGGAAAAATAGCTGTGGTGAGTCACCAGCATGGGGAGATGGCATGAAATTGTCCCAAAGAGGTGTTTGTTTTGCACTTAAAAGGGATATAATTAGAATGAGTCACATGTGAGAGGTGCATGCTGGGATTCCATGGTGGTGAAGAATGTGAGAATCTTCCAGGAACTGCGGTGCTGTTAATGAGTCGTATAGAGGATGAAGAATCAAAGTATTTATTGAATTACTTCTATTGTCTTTGAACTATGTTTAAAGTGTCCTGTCGAATATACTGACAAGCATTTGTTTTAAAGTAAAATATACTTTAATGTCATTTCTATTGAAGCTTTGATGTCATTTATTTAAACATTATTTGTGATTGCACATTTGTAATGATAAAGTTTATAATACAGATAACACTTTTACAGTGTGCTTTACATGTTACATGTAATTACTATAGTAATTACTTAGTACTTACCGAGTAATAAATATAAATTATACATAAATAAATGCAACTAATCCTTACCCTATAGTAAGTACATAGTTAATTAATATTACTCAATACAGAAATGTATAATTACATTGTAACAAGGACACCTTAAAATGAAGGGTGCTTCGCATTTCTTATTTGTGCATCCTCACTTTCTTTTCTTGCTTCTTTTCCTCACTTTCTCACAACTCCACGCCCCTTAGGATGCAAGGGAAAATCATGCAAGGAAAGAAACTGCGGACGGAGGAATGGAAGAAAATCTTATTTGTATATTGGAATATTTTTGATCACTCAAGCGTCATTTCAAATCATCAGCTGCGATAAAGGGATCTGCCCTTATGTTGTTGAAGTTTAGTTATTTAAGAAATTCATAATAAATAATAAAGCAAAATTCCCTGTTAAAATAGATGGTGAGGTTTATTTAAACTGCAAAGGTAAAACATAAATTAAAATGATTGTGTCAGATTTTAAGGTGTTTGAAGAATTTGTATGTGTGTCAGGTTTGACATACTCGCTCAGGACATACAAGCTCTTCTTGAAGGTGAGTACTGAAGAGCAGGAGAATCAATAACAATAGAGTCTTTGAATGAATATGCAGATAATGACTGGGTTTGTCTTACAGGAATTCCAGGCACACACATAAGCACACACACACAAACGCGCACACACACACACACACACAATGACAATGACAAGACGATGAGACGACTTGGATGACTTGAGGACAGCCTTAGATGCATTTTCATCGATCGGATCACAAGTGGACAACGCTAAATACAGTTGTAAATGGGGTCTAAAACGTTTTGAGCTTGTCCACTTTTGATCACTTCCAGAGGTAGTCGAAAATGCATTAGACTGGATTGCTTTCGTAGTGTAAACGCTCATGTGGTCGAATGTGATTGAAAAGCCACAAAAGTCCGCCTACTCTCCGCCTACTGACCTAATGAGTAAACATTGTGGGAAATGCACTAGCCAGACAGGATTTAAACTTTGTCGGCTGAAGACCCAAGTTTAGTTTGAAAACAAAAAAACTTACCAAGCACAACGTTCTCTCACCATTCCTGATTTCTAACACACACTCACAGCGCTTGCTGTGGTCTTGCATCTATCAGAGCAGAAACAAAAGCTGATGCTCTCTGTATGTTTTTCCGTTGTCTATGGTCGTGTTCATATGTGAATTGCGCGAGCTAATTTTGTCCACTAGATCAAAAGATCTGAAAAACCCCATACATTTACCCACGCATAGACACTCCACTAGAAGAAATCAGGACAGAAGTGGTGGAAAGTGGAAAGAGGTGGATTAAAACACCAGGTGTAAACAGGTATGTGTCTCCTTCTTCTACTTGGGATCCGATCAACCAAAACACATCTTAATACCAGGTACAAACAGAGCCATTATCTCAACAATGTGCAGACATCAAACTCATGACGAGAGTGAATGACCATCACTAGAACTGTGTGGAGCGTTCCAAATTGCTGAGTGCATTAGGGGATATAGAAAGTATACAGTGAAGTTGTTCACTATGTTTTAAAACCAAGCCAATATTGTATTCCTTCCTCTATTGCACAGGAGAAAAATGGCAATATATGAATTTTGACCATCGTTCCATCGTAGTCCATCGCACCCACTGGAGTGACACATTTCCAGAGGCTCTGCTGTCACTGTTTAAAGGGGTCATATAATGCCATTTTTGTACAAGCTAATATGATTCTTCAGGGTCTAAATTAAAAGTTTGTAATATACTTTAATTAAAAATTCTCATTAGTATTGTAATAAAACACTAATTTTACCTGGTCAAAAACAGCTCTGTTTTCAGCACGCTGTTTCAGTGCATGTGTCTTTAAATGATAATGAGCTTTGCTCACCCGCCCCTCTGTTCTGTGCACACGTTTGAAATAATAACACAATAACCATAACGCGTTGTTCATTATAAACTTGGGATTATGAATTATATTGAGAACGTTGTACATAGAAAACATGCCGTAATGTACCCTGAGTGTAAACAGCCGCATTCATCGTGAAGCGTGCTAGCGATTTGCAGATTAATATAAATATTAATACAAAGGTTAATAAAACGTTACACTCACTTCTTCTTCTGGAGGTGCAGCAGGAACACGAATAGTTGGTACCGATCCTTTTTTCAGGAGCAGCTTCTTAGCAAAACCAGCTTTATATTGACCTCGTTTGTAAAGCAGTCTGGTGTGTGAAATGATTCGCGCAAACATGAAAGCATTGCTGTTGATCGTGGGGAATATTCCCTTTGAAAACAAAACTCAGCCACTGCGTCTTCAGCGGTTCAGATTTAGGAACATCAAAATGACTGCTGTGTTCCTTATTACACCCAAGAACAGAACACCACAATCGCTTAGACGCCATTCTGCTCATAGACATTCTGCTCCAGCGTATCAACAATGACACGCGGACTATGATTGACAGCTCGCTCACGAGCGAGGGCAGGTCTGTGTTGAAACGCTGCTGTCAATCAACAATCGTGGGAGGGGCGTCCGACTGTGTGACATCACACGGTCGAACGGCTTGATTTGAGGCAGGGGAAACATATAAGAAGATTTAAAAAAAAACACTGGATGGATTTTTATCATTTTATGATGGTTGTGTACAGGCACTGCCAACACACATTTCAGTACAATCAACTTGTAAAAAACAACAAAAAAAGTGCATGTACCATTATATGACCCCTTTAAACCACCAAGCTAGTTAGGCTGGTCTGGCTTGATGACTTAAGAGGGGTTTTGGGCACTCATCAGCTGGTCGTTGGTGCGTTTCCCATACAACAATGCAACTCGCTGATTAATTACCCTGCTACGATCCTTCGTTGGAGAAATTAACTTGTCATGACAGTTTCCTGAAACCGTACTAACATGGTCGCACCTCTGTCATTGTTAACAATTCAGGACCGTCGTACTTATTATTAATGTTGCAGGTTGAGGCGTAATGTGCACGAGGCCGATCAAAGCTCCCTCATCTCAGCCACAATGGACGCTCTTATGTTCTCGATATTTGTTCTCTCTGTTTCGCCAGGCCAGCCGCTGTCTTCACTGCAGAGGCCCGTCTTTCAGCCGGTTCTCTACTCATTTTCAAGCCAGCCGGCCTACCTGAGGTCAACAAGTCAACCTGCTAACCAGGGGTCAGTTTCGTCTGCACTTTATGAGTGAAGGATTACTTACCTGTGTTCCAAAGCTCTGACAATTACTCCTTCGATTCTCCTGCATTTCTCCAGTGTGATTCATTCTCCTTCCTGTCTCCATTGGTGTTGTCTCCCTGTATGTTTGAAGATTACTTATTCACCATCAGTGTAACAAGGTGTTTGCATCCCCGGTCCAAAATCTCCACATTCACAATTCTTCATCACTATACTGCAATAACTCTGACCTGCTTACCTGCATTTCCCATTGCTGTAATAAACATATCCCAGTTTCTCCACTACCACCTGTCTCGAGTCTGTCAATCCATAACACTGATCAAAGCTGTATTTTCAGCATTATTACTCCAGTCTTCAGTGTCACATGCTCTTTAAAAAATCATTCTAATATGGTGGTTTGGTGCTCAAGAAACATTTCTTATTATTATTAATGTTGCTTCTCAATATTTTTTCAGTATTTGATTTAGAACAATTGATTAATAGAAAGTTAAGGAGGGTTTTTTTAAAAAATAAAAATATTTTGTAACAATGTTAAAGTCTTTGCTGTCACGTTGATCAATTTATATTGTCCTTGCTGCACAAGAATAAATTAAATAAAAATACATGACATGAAATACAACGCCTAGAAATCCCCAATTAGAATTGGTGAACTTTCTTTACAGAGTTAAATATCTCTATGACAGTTGACCGATGTGAACACGATAACTTCTTGTTACGACCGAACACAATGGATATGATCACCTCAGAGAAGAAGATACAAAGATTGTATTTCATATCACATTTGTATTTTCTCACAACTTGAGTACTTTTTCTGGACAAGATGGAGTGAACTGCGGTGCTAACAGAGTCACACGAACGCGCATGTTGCACACAGAAGACCAATGGCCAATGTCAGGATTTTCGTTAAATAATACATTAAATTTCATATCTACACCCCCAGAACATATGGAATATGAAGCACATGCCGCATGGCATCAATCTGTCATACTTTTGATTATTTTTTAAAAAGCTTGATGCTGGTTGCTATTCACTGCCATTATATGGATGAGTGCGAATGGGACATTAAAAAAAAAAAAAAAAAATCTCCTTTTGTGGTCCATAAAAGAAAGAAGGGCATAAGGCATTACAACAACACCAGAGTGAATAAATGATGACTTAATTTTCATTTTAGGGTGGACTATCCCTTTAAGCTAAATTGTGTTTCACTTTCTAATCTCCCTTTCTGTAGTTGTTGAATTCAGTGGTAAAATATCTCTAGAATGGTTGCCATGGAGCTGGACTTACTGGATTGATGCAGTTATTGTGCTTCAGTGATATTGCTCAACTCGTTTCTATAGTTTCTAACATTATATTTGATTTGCCAAATTAGATCATTCTAATTATGCATACAGCATTACACAGTTTGTGTGTAATATTCTGATAAAAACCCATCATCCTTCTCTTTTCTGAAGGAAAAAAAACAAACATCTTAATTGTGAATCCAAATAAAGTTGGCCAGACTGACTTTCAGTACACACCTTATTTCAGAATAACAGGCTAGCATGCTGTATATTTCAGAACTGTAAAAATAATGACACTCTGCTATTGGTCAGAGAAACAAATAGTCCTGCCACAATCTCACACCATTGGTTGAGCCAATGTTGTCATGGAAGTATTCTATCATAAAAAAAGACCTAATTTCACAAAACTGAATTAAATTATTCTAATTTAACACATGTAATATGATCATGATTATTGAGGAATAATACCATGTTTTACTTGTTTACTAAACTATTTTTTATTTTTTTTTAAATAGTAAACTAGAATTCCATTCCACATCATAGCTTGCTGATTTCCACTTGTTTGGAAGTGGATGGGAAATGTTGGGCCAGTAGGATGTTTTTATACTCAATAATCCTTAAACACTTCATGCCATACAGATTCTTCCACCATACACAAACACACAATGATGCTGATAAGGGTGAAAAGTGATATTCAATATTGCTCAGCCTGCTGAAAATCTTATCGCTCATGAGTAACTAAAGATAAGGACTGCAGGAGATGCTAGCTAAAGCACTCTAGAGGTTTAAAAAACTGAACAGCTGTTTCATACACCCCTAAGTCAAAGGATCACGTTATTTGCCACAGCTGTGGAATATCTATATGATTGTAGAACTGCTAGATATGGAGGATTTTATTACTGGTAAGGTGGATAAGAACTGCTGTGACCGGTTATGTGTTACAGTTTATACATCTTCTACACACAGTAATGGAGGGATGGCATATGACAAATGTTTATCATTTTTCTCCAATGGTATCTCTCAAACTGTAATCTTGCTCAATGTTTCTGACAACATTGCTTAAAGAGAAGTGATTCGGTATCTGATCGACAGAGGTTTGATTGACAGACCTTCCCTTGTGAATAAGAAGTAAACTTAAGTAAAATTTAAAAAGACTACGGAAATAATATACTTTAAAAAATATACTTAAGTGTGAACTGGTTATAGTGTCTTTGGACACTTATATTATTTGTTATATTTAGTTATAGTTTGAGTTTATATATAAAATGCAATACGCTCAACTTTAGAGTACTTTTTTGACCCATTATAAGTAGGACTTAAGTACAACTTTAAATGTAATTTCATACTTCTATTGTCTTTGAACTGTTCAAAGTGTACTGCGGAATGTTCTGACAAGCATTTATGGTCAACTAAAATATACTTCATGTCATTTCTATTGAAGCTTGTATGCCATGTGTTTAATTGTAATTACAAATATGTAAGGAAGTTATAATATATTAATTTGAAATGTAATATTGAATAACGCACAACAGTTTAAATTATAATAAAGTACTTTACATGTGCTTTAGTATGTTCAGTGTTCTTCTTTAAAGCATGACAAAAAATTATTAAAACAAATGTACTTCAAATTAAAAATTTAAATTTGACAATATTACAGTGAATGTTTTAAAAGTGTGCTTAAGTGTACTATCTCTACGTACACTACATATGCAGATTCAATAGAATTAAGCTCACTTCTTTTTCACAAAGGTTAATTGAGCGTAAAATGACTTAGAATAGTGAAGTTCTATCAGCATTTTAGCACGGATGCTTTGATATCTGTTTGAATTATGAATCCAAATAATGTTTGGGGCAATTTCTAGTCATTGTGAAAATTATTACATCTTTCATTATGAGGAATAGCATTAATACATTGTACTGTATACGCCACTAACAGGTGTTAGGACTGATGTTTGTCTGATATTGCTCTTGCTGTTGTCATGGGTGCTTTGACAGTAAATGAAGTTTAACTCCTCCTGGTGAAGTTGTTGCTGTGGCTTTGACACATTAGTCTATTTTTTCCCCTCTTCTCTGCTTGCTGTAGGGCTGACTAGCTGGTAGAAGAGCTGTCACCGTTAATGTGTCAACCGCTGAACATATTGCGATAACCTGACACGGAGGTTCAGCTAGATTCAGTAATTGGTTCTGAATGCCTGATCATGTGTGTGATTCAGCAATGATGAAGATAAACATGTAGAATATCTTAAGTACGTTCTGGCTGGTTTTAAAATAAACTCCGTAAACACAAGGTTAATGAATTTCTCAGTTCCAATCTGAATTGCATACACATACACAACTCCTACATCTCTTTTCTTTGCTATCAGACTGCTATTGAGGCTGATTCCACGGCTTTGTCTTTAAAGTTGTTTCCGTATCCCCAAGGCTTTTCTTGTTTGGTGTGCATGCTTCTGTTGAAGCCCTGGGGAGAAAACTCAAGCTCACAGTGATCCTACATGCTGGGACTGAAATTGTTGAGAAGCCAAAAATAGCCTCCCTTTGGGTTTGTGCTGGGAAGTGGCACTGTACAGTGCTGATTGTTCTATCCCTTTATCTAACATTATAAGAAAGTGCATTTAAATGGTTTGCTTCTAATCTACCTATACAGTCATAATGACAGGTCTTCTAAAGTGTAAATGAGAAAAGCCATGACTTTTCCTGCCTCGTTGTGCTGATATAATTCAAGGCAGGGGGTTTCAAAGGGGAATATTGGCATAGAGAAAGAAGAGAGGAAAGCTAATCCCAACTGCAATTCCTTTACTAAAGATAACACGGCACTCTCTCTTTCTCAGCAAGTAAAAGAAAATATTACGTTTTTCTGTTTTAACCAATTTGATTTGTAAAGCCATGACATTGAAGCCTGGATGCCAACTGAACTTAGCCCCGCCCACAACATTTTTAGGTCGGGAAGTTTGGTCTGGACTTGATCCGTTGAGGAGCTATTATGCTCGAACCAAAGCTGTTTGGACCAATCAAATTGTCAGGGCGGGCTTTATACGATGATGGACAGATGATCAACTGTAACGTAACCATCAGCGTCGCCAACGAGCGCTTGGGATGAATTTGTTTACAACAAAGATGACTGCCGCTGGAGAATTGAGATTTCACACTTACAAATAAATCAGAAAGAATAAATGCATATTTGGCGTGCTGTCCGAGGAGAGGGCTCCGGGTTTGGTATTCGGCCCGAACCCAAAGTACTCCCCCCGTATTCCAGGCTGTGGAAGGACAAGCCGAGAGTGAGTGGAGGGATGCTGAAAACTGTCAAGGAATGTTAGGTGAGTTGACAGAGTGAATACATATATGCTTCCTCTCATGCTGATAGGGTAACTTAGACATGGTAATCGTTTGATGACAAGTTGATTGGATTGATTATTTGAACGTGCTCCTCCCGAACTTTGTTTATGAAACATCATGTGTAAATTCCGCCTTCTGTTATAGAAGATATCGACAGCGCATTAATTTTAAAAGAGGAACAGAGAACCGCGATCAAGGCATTTGTCGATCGGAAAGATGAATGAAGAACATAGTCACTTACTCCGTTGCTCTGATTGGTTGTAGGTCTATCCAATTGAGTGCAGAGGCATTTTCTTTCCTGGTTCGGTTGAAACACGCCCCATAATCACAGCCCAATGGAGCAGTATCAGACTCGCATTCTGACTAGAATCTGAGTTTGACGACGTCAGGCTAATAACATTGGTGGTGGTTGAGGAGATTCCATGTAAAGCAATTTGAGTGCAGAGAAAAGCGCTATATATATGTAATAAATTATTTTTATTATAACCTCCTCCATTGAGTTCACAAGATTGGTTAAGCAGATCTGCTAAGTTATAAATCCACTGTCCTACTGTAGCACATGCACGTCTGAATATTAGGAAAAGTATACAGAACATTTTAGGGTGTGAAGAATCAACTCTAAAATTAAAACTATATTAACCCTTAAACACTTGTACCTCTCAGATCGCGAATATGAGCCAGTTGCTGAATGTACTGGGAAATGAGCTCTTATGAGGACAGTGATGATGGTATGAAACATCTACTCAAACTGAACCCTTACAAGCTCCAAAAGGTAACAAAATATGCTTTATTTAATTCTTCTGTAATTGTTACTCTAATATCAGGAGAGTTTTATATTATCACGACAGGTAGAGATCCATCCATGTTAGATATAGATCCGGGTGGGTCACTAAAGACCCGAATATGTAATAATGATTGGCAAAACATTCATGCATTTAAGGGTTAATAACATTATCCCATGGTGTCATAAGAACCCTAAAAGGTTCTCCAATGACATCATAAGAACTCCAGTCCAAAGGCATTATAGGAATTTTTTTTTATGGTTCTCCAATAAAATGGGAACTTCTTTTGGCTTTCCAACAACAGAAACTTACAAAGGTTTTGGTAACACTGTGTTCTTGTTACACATGTTGCATGCACATGCACAAATTATGCATTATTATCTGACCCTAAACCAAAACCTAGTACAAGTACTTGTTAATTAATATTACTCACTACTTAAAGTCCCCCTGTGGTGAAAATCAAGCTTTTAATGTTGTTTATATGTCTATGTGCTGTTTTTAATATGCTTTAAGACAAACCATGTGCAAATTCATAAGTCGATACCATTGCTGAGTATTTTCTCCTTAAAACTGCAGTGAACCAAAGACAATTCTCAAAAACACGGTTTGAAATCGCTGGTGTTTCTGACGTCACAAACTACCTTGTAACCAATCAGATCAAGGTGTGATCGTCAACGAGTGGATCTCTGAGCTGGTGTGAGTGAGTGGAGGCGGGGCTCATTTGCATATTCATAGAACCGCGTTTACTAAATGAGGCAAGGGTGTAGAGTTACATTCAAGCTATTTTAAGGCATGAATAACTTTTTTTCAAGGAAAAAACTTTTAAATATGCCATTTTGGTGATCATAGATGAGTTTTAAGGGATACAATTATTGACTTTATTGACAGGTGGACTTTAAAATGTATAATTACACTGTAACAATGACATCTTTTTTCAGTGCTGTCATAGGAACTTAAATGTTTCTCCAATGGCATTATGGCAAATTGTGGTTAATAATGATTCTCCAGTAATGGTCATTATTACTTAAAACATTCCCCTATGGCTTTCTCCAATATAGATTCTTCTGTGGTATCACAAGAGGTTTTCCAATAGCATTTGGTTGCAAAACATTTTAGAAGCTGCACTTTCAGAGTAATGATTCACTTCTATAATAAAAGCAGATCAGGTCCTCAAAGAGCATGAGGTACAGGTCTTTCAGGTGTGGAAAAGTGATGCTCTCCTGTTTCGCTTTAAGCCAAACACATTCACAGATAAAACACGACACTCTCAGCAAAACAGCAATAAATATTTGAAGGAAACCAAACAATGTCTTTGTGAGAAGTCAGGCACTGGAGATGAGAGATGTGGAATTATAACTGCATGATACTAATTAATTTGTCAGGACTTGTGAATATTGCAGTGCTTTAAACACAGTAGTGTAGTAGGGGACCAATGCTAAAAGTGCTGATTTTGAATATGAACACTGACAGATGTCAAGGGGCTCTGTTCACATTCAATCATCCCCGCTGACCCCTTGGATCACAGTTTGACTCCTGTGTGTGTTTGCTGTGTGTACACTATATCATGACCCCTGTCAGTGACAGTAACTGTATTGTAATCTTTCACGTCTCACACATCATCAAGGGTAAGACTATAATTTGTATGAAAAAGCATACATTATGAGCCAGTTTCTAATAAAGCTACCAGCCAACAGCCAAAGCCATTGGCACTTGGCGAGTGTTAATTCTATATACACTACCAGTCAAAAGGTTTGGATCGGTAAGATTTTCAATGTTTTTAAAATAAGTCTCTTCTGCTCACCAAGGCTGCATACATATACATATACATATACATATACATATACATATACATATACATATACATATACATATATACATCAGCATCATTACTCCGGTCTTCAGTGTCACATGATCCTTCAGAAATCATTCAAACATGCGGATTTGATGCTCAAAAACATTCCTTATTATTATCAATGTTGAAAACAGTTGTGTACAATTTTTTTCAGGATTCTTTGATGAATAGAAAGTTCAAAAGAACAGCATTTTTTTTTTAAATGGAATCTTTTGTAACATTATAAATGTCTTTACTGTAACTTTTGATCAATTTAATTCATCCTTGATGGATAAAAGTATTGATTTCTTTTATTTCTTTCCCCGAAAAAATGTAATAAAAATTATTACTGACCCCAAACTTTTGAACGGTAGTGTTTAATGTTAGAAAAGCTTTCTATTTCAGATAAATGCTGTTCTTTTGAACTTTCTATTCATCAAAGAATCCTGAAATATTTTTTTTTTCAACATTCATAACAATGAGAAACATTTCTTGAGCATCAAAACCGCATATTAGACTGATTTCTGAAGGATCATGTGACACTGAAGACTGGAGTAATGATAAGCTGAAAATTCAGCTTTGATCACAGGAATAAATTACATTTCACAATATATTCACATAGAAAACAGAAAAAAAAATATTTTACAATATTACTGTTTTTTTTGTTTTTTGTTTTTTTAATCAAATAAATGCAGCCCTGGTGAGCAGAAGAGACTTCTTTTAAAAACATTAAACATTTGAATCTATATTATAGGTTTTATCCAAAACTTTTGACTGGTAGTGTACATGTACTGTACCTGGGGTGGTGGACATGTGATGTTTTTTTAATACCTGAGGGTGTCATGCGTGCGTGTCTGTGTGTTTTTCTGTTTATGTCGCCGGTCACTGTGAGGTCTGAGGTTTAGGACAGGAATGCAGACGAGTGGGCGTGAGTGGTCAGCTGTGGTAACTTGTGGATTTCCCCTCCTTCGCTTCATCTAAACTTCTGCCTCGGTAAAAACCACTTGCCTTTACTTTCCCTGGCATTTGTCCACCACACGCTGCCAGGGGGATAAAAGCAGCTTTCAGAAAGAGGCTTCGGAATGGCATGATATTTACCACAGCCGGTGAAAGAGCGGCATCGGTTCTAACGTCAATGGGAGGTGCAAGGCATTGACAAAAAATCCCCCTTTGATTTCCTGCTGGCTGGAAGATTGACCGTTCTGTTGTCTTTGTAGATGAGATGGGGAATATGGAGACACGGGTAGCGATAGCAGGGGAGGCAGCAGCTTTTCTCTTAATTACACAGGGGACAGTTGATTGAGGCGACTCGCCCCTGCACGCTGGCATTTCCGCCCCACGTCTGGTGCCGCCTCGTGACTTGGATGAGGTCAGTTCCAGCGCTGAAGAGCCCAGCTGGAGAGTACAGAGTTATGGTAGCAACAAATGTTACTTTGAAGAGAGGCGATATGCGGGAGCAAATGAAGATTTCAGATGCAAAAACCTCTAAGTCCGTCTGACATTTTTTTTTTTTTTTTTTTTTTGATAAGAATTTTTATCAGGCTTCTATGTTTAGGTTCAGTAGGCTAATTTCACTTTAATGGCAATGAAAAGGTTATTAGTCAGTTATTGAAATGCCTTATTTTCAAAAATGTGCACTTTAGTCAATTCATTGGTATTTAGAAAATGTCATTGTCTTTTGCAGCAAAACCTTGTCCTTGTCCTTGTCCTTTTTTTTTTTTGTGTGTGCAAAAACTTCTGTCTTGTTTCACTTTGTCTTAGAGCTGTTCTAGGTTATGTCCATTTCTGTCAGAGTTACAGCTGCACATGAAACACTGTTGTGTTTACATCAGGGATGGGGAACGTTGGTCTTGGAGGGCCGCTGTTCTGCAGAGTTTAGTTCCAAACCTAATCGAACACACCTGAACAAGCTAATCAATGTCTTCAGGATCACTGAGGCTGAATCCGAAATCGCCCCCTAAACCCTCATTCACTATTCCCTACATTAGTCCACTAATACTGTTCACTTGAAGGAGTGAATGAAAAGGAGTGAGTAAATTCGGATAGCCGCTGAACATACATTGGTTGTACACTCGTTATTGCAGTGCAATGTGGGATTGAATGAGTGCACTCAGTAACGTCCACTATGGTTTCGGACAGCACTACAAATGGCTGTCCCCTTAAATAATGCCCTATTTGAGGGTATAGGGGGCGAATTCGGCAGGTGAGGGTTTTTTTCAGTGTTGGAGCTAAACTCTGCAGGACAGCGGCCCTAGGACTGACGTTCCTCATCCCTGGTTTACAAGTTACTTGTGAAATCCTGTCATTGGCACTGTAGCGATTTACTTTAGCCTTAGAATGGGCAGAATTATGAAGTTGACGACATTTCCAGTGACTGAAACTACCATAGGTTCACCCATTTCATCATAATCCTCCATCTTGTTTAGTTAAAAATCTCTTCAAACAGGATAAAAACTTGCAGCTCGATAATTGAAAGCCGGCTCATACACACGCCGTGAAGAAGTACTCAATGGTTATAGCTAATCTGAGTTACTGTCCCCGATATTTCTCCTGAAATAGAATTCCCCCTTAGGGAATATGAAAATAGACACAAATGCAATAAGTGGAGAGCTACAAAATGAATGTAAATAGTAAAAAAGCACTTGGACTTGGTAGAATTTGATTGAAAATGACTACTGTTGGTGTGCCTCCAACATAACTTGTGCAGAGAAGACACGAGCAGAACGAATCTCAGTAGTGAAGTTTTTAATCTGAATGTAATGATTTGCCATTGACGTTGTGTCAAATACAACTTGCCGTAATAATGTGTCATGTGAATTGTCCGGAAATCGTTTTCTGTGGTCAGTGGCACCTATTGATGTGGATGCAGCATCAGTTTTCAGCTATTGACTGCACTGCATAAATGCCCTGTTTGCATTATTAATTTATTCCGCAAGCAAAAGTGTCCAATTACAGGGAGGGTTGCTAAAATAAAACAAGTATTATTCCGTTGTTTATGTGATATTAATGTGTTGGCCCTCGTGAGACAACTCGCTCCATGAATAACACAATTTTTTAGGCCGCTGATATGAGTCTTTTTTTATTAAAGTGTTCATTCTTTTTAACAGTACTATTCATTTCTTAATTTGTAATGAGAAAAAGGGTGAATACGTATAAGATAAATCTAAGCATGATTCATCTGTACATAACCTTTTTTTGACTGTTAAAGATCCTATTACTTTCTTCAACAAAATACACGGATAAAACCATCCAACCTGAGCATAACCCTCTTTTAGATCTCTTTGATGTTGGTACACGTTATTGCGAGCATGAAGAAAAGTGAGCGTGCTAGTGCGTGCCAGGTTCATTCACGTTTCCACCGTCACTTCCGGGGCTTGATCGGGCATCATCGGGGCTTCCTCAGGGCCAACGGCCAGGGCTTTTTGGCCTGTCGAATATCTTGTTATAAAATACCTTGACACTGGGTCAACTGGGGCTTGAGGAGTGGTCATGAACAAAGGTGGAGTTTATATGAGTCAGGAGACGGTCAACACCGCTGCTCATTTCCCATGTTATTATATCAGGCTACCAGCTAACTTCAACATTTAAGATGTTTTAAAGAACTGTCAGCTCAAAACTCACTTTCAGACACCAGCGAGTGTTTGAAATAACTTCCTTGCGATCCGATGGGGAATCTGATCACCGTATAAGGCAGAAATATACAGTATTTATTCAATGCTAACGGCTACTTATGCTAATCATTGCGATACAAAATACACGTATGTTTTTGGAAAATACAAGAGACTGCTTGAAGAACGTAGACAAATCATATATGATTATAATCGTGTATTTATTTGGTTTCGTGTCTTATCAGTCTCTTCCCTGTGCCTTTGTTGATACCAGATTATTTGTATCCGCATATGTCATAATATGCACTCCGGTTAACTCGTTTAAATAACAACTCCTATTTTCTGCTCGTGAGCTCCCTCTGTTGATCTGGCTGAAAGGATAACAGTATAGAGAGATGGAGAGATCGCTCAAACATCCTCAGATCGCATAATTTCGTGGAAAATTAATAGAAATGCACACTATTTCTAAAGAATTGTGATGGAAACATAATATATGTTATCAATATATTTCTAAAAGTGAAAGCCTTTGGACTTAAAAGCCTTAATTGAGTTGTGCATTCCTGTGATCACAAATAAATGGAAGCAGGTGTGACTGAATAGATGTGTTCTCTTTTTATTTGAAATGTTGAATACCAGTTTGATGTAGCATGATTGATGTGCACTCCTAACACAAATAAATAAATTACTGTCATTGTAACATTTTGTATTGTAAAACCAGCAGCCAGCAGCCATATCACCCTAGCCCAAGACTGGTAGCCCACTAAACCTAAGCAGGGTTGAGCCAGGTCAGTACCTGGATGGGCGACCTCCTGGGGAAACTAGGTTGCTGCTGGAAGAGGTGTTATTGAGGCCAGCAGGGGGCGCTCACCCTGTGGTCTGTGTGTGGCCTAACGCCCCAGTATAGTGACGGGGACACTATGCTGTCAAAGAGCACCGTCCTTCAGATGAGACGTTAAACCGAGGTCCCGACTCTCTGGGGTCATTAAAATCCCAGGATGTCCTTCGAAAGAGTAGGGGTTTAACCCCGGCATATCCTGGCCAAATTTGCCCATTGGCCTCTGTCCATCATGGCTTCCTAATCATCCCCATATACTGATTGGCTTCATCACTCTGTCTCCTCTCCACCAATAAGCTGGTGTGTGGTGGGCGTTCTGGCGCAATATGGCTGCCGTCGCATCATCCAGGTGGATGCTGCACATTGGTGGTGGTTGATTTCCCCGTTCTATGTAAAGGGCTATATAAATGTAACTTATTATTATTATTATTATTATTATTATTATTAAAACATTGGTCAAATATTGATGCTGGAAACGTAAGTTTTTAAGTGAAGACCAAACGTTTGCTTCTGTCATGCTCATTTTGCAATCTAGCTAGTTTTGTCAGCTGGTGAAATGGTGGTGTTGTGTGACGTTATTCTATGGCGTGTTAAGGGCAGGTTTTAGGCTAGCGCTGCGGAGCTACTGGCCTGACAGTGAAAACCCAACTTTATTTTGGCCTTGGTCCTTGCAGTCCAAGGCTATTGGCCTCACCCGGCACACCGTTAGCCCTGGCTCACACTGGCCCGACAGTGGAAAAGCTGCTAATCTGTCTGTGCTGAGGGGCTAAATGGGTCTATAACTCATTTATTCAGCATGATGATGTGCAACACAAACAGATCCAGTTCTTTGTGTGATAAATGGGTGAATCTCCCTTTACTTATGGATAGAGGAGGGAAATAGGAGGTCTCAAGTGAAGACTGCCAGGAAAATTACAGGAAATATGGCCTACAGGAAAGGCCATAAGATGTACTCATTGTTGTTGAGTGAGTCTCATCTGATATCCTTATCGCATTGGATGGTAATTTAGAAGAGTGATTGTGAGCATAAGCTATGGTGATTGGTATAATGGTGAAATTTGATAAAACTATTGGCCCATTAAATTTTATCGCTCACATTTGATGTTGATTTTAATGGTTGTAAGCGAGTCTGCTGTGGACCTACAATAGTGCTTACCATTCTTAATGGGCCTTTTTGGGGTTTAACAATGTTTAATGTATGTTAAGCAAAGCTTTGCCCAAAGGAAAATCACAATCCATCTCTCTTTTTTTTTTTGTGTGTGTGAAAAAGGCCATAAAAGAGTATTTTTAAAGTATTCCACATGACTCATGCTCTATATTTCAAGTCAATATTTCTTTATAAATTCATTTGATGAACAGACAGAAATTTAAGCTGTTATTTACAGATAATCCATCTCCAATTTAGAGACTGATAGCCTTTTATGCAGATATATGGAAAAGAACGAAAAGTTTTCATTCCACATTTTTTGAGTGACCTATTACTTTAATACATTGAGATAATGTAAAAATTTTGGAATGAATTTTGGCACATAGTGATTAATCTAACCAACCTGGTCTAGTAACGACTCTCTTTGCTTCTTTTTTTTTTAGCACTAAACGGTTTCTCTTTACATAATGGCTTTGTTCTCGAATGCATAAGAATCGAGTTCTCAGCTCTGGCTTTGAAGATCTCAGTGCCTGTGTGTCCGTGAGACTGACAGTGTGGAGAATTAAATATATGTTCTGGAGGCCGCTGTCAAGTTCCATTGTGTTCCCAAGCCGCTAATCCATTCATACCATTCTGCTGGGGATGTAATTGGACGTTAAAAATGTGACTTATAATCCATGGCTGGGATGTGCGAGTATTGACCGCTGTTGGTGTTACTTTCATGACTAAATGTCAGCCACTATCAATGTCTGATGCTTGAGCCCCAGGGTCTCGTGATCTTAAGTGGCTCTCAAAGATCTGAAAGCCCCATCTCCTATGTTTTTACCTATCATATCAAGGTCAAAGCTATAATTTTTGCAGACGTGGGGTAATACATTTTTTATTTTATTGAGACTTTTTTTCAAATCCATTGCATGAAGCCAAATATCCTAATGGACTGTTCTGTTGTAGCGTTTCACCAGATTTAGGGATTCTGGAAAGAAAAACTGGATGGATTTTAAAGGCTTTTTTTTTCCAGGGTGCAAAGCAAACAGGCTTGTTAAAATGGTCTGTAATATCCTATAATATGTCCAAACTGGATTATTAAAGGATTAGTTAATTCAGAAATTAAAAATCTGTTATTGTATGCTCACCCTTGTGTTGTTCCAAAACCATTTGACTTTCTTTCTTCCACAGAACTCAAAAGGAGAACATTTTCCATGGTCCTTTCAATGGAAAAGTCACGCAGTTCGAAAGCTGTATTATGACTCATGCATTACATTCCAAATCATTTAAATTCATATGATATCTTTGTGTGATGGACTGAAATCTAAATTGTTATTTTATGAAAAGCTTGCCCTCCAGTTTACCATTATAAATGGATTGTAACAAAGTTGTAACACTGGCATCTGGATCAACAGGACAATTAATAAAACGGACTACAAAAATTAAACAGACAAACATTAATTTGGCAGATTTAATCCAACGTGAGAGTGTCATGGTGCGTTGAAGTCCTCCTGGGAATATATAACTATATACAGGGAATATATACAGTTAATAACAACTGTAGTGTGTTATTCAATATTACATGAAAATGTTATATGTTTTAAAGTATAAATTGCAGCTTCATCATTACAGTTGTGTAATTATAAATATATTCAAATACATGACATAAAAGTTTCAATAGAAATTACATTAAAGTATATTTTAGTTTACCATAAATGCTTGTAAGTACATTCAGCAGTAACTTCAACCATATTTCAAAGACAATAGAAGTAATTATGAAATTACATATATATATATATATATATATATATATGTCATACTTAAGTAGGCCAAAAAGCACTCTAAAGTTGCATTTAATATAAATTTAAACTATAATACTTTTTCCTTTAATTGCAACTATGCAATTGAGTTTCTAAAAACATTACATGCGGTTCACTTTTGAGTATGCATTTGCATGTTTATTATTTGTAATTCGTATCATTCGTCTTTAAGACGATTTAGCTTATTTAGCTCAAAACAGGATGAAATCTATCAGGTTGTTCAGTGATACAGATGTGCTGTGTCCAATATGTCATATAATGCTATGGCAGAACTGTTTCATATACTGAAATACTTGTAATACTAAAATATCTTGAAGACACTCATGCATTACAGTTAATGTTAAAATCAACTGACTCTGAAAATGTGATGCAGTCCACTTGGACAGAATGAAGTGACATACGCTGACCACACAGTACCAGTTAAACATGTTTCCACTTTCCTCTCATTTTCAAACCTAATCTCTCCTTAAGAGAGCATAGGTAATTGATTTCATTTGTGCAACACAAGCTAATATTCCATCACTGCTAGCCCTGACCTTTGGAGTGTGAAGCACTTAACTGCGCTAATTCCAGCGCCATTAGAGAGGCATTCTCTTCAAAAACCGCCTTCTGCCACAAGGCAATAATGGGTTATATGCTTAGCCTGTTAAATGAGGTGTAAAATGAAATGGCACATGATTTGTTTTTCATACTTAAAGCTATTTCTTAAGCAGCAGACAGCCATGTTTGCTAAATGAATCAACATTAACTTGGTTCTACAGTCAGGGCTTGATATTGATTCAGTTTAATCAAAATTTGTAGATTAATCAAAAACAAAGTTTAGATATCGATTTCAATATTTAGATGCTAGCCAGGGCTGGTTTTCTAAAGAAAAGTTTTTTTTAATTTTTATCTACCTTTAAAATTTGCATAGAAAAAGTATGAAGCATAGTGTCAGTTCTGGCAGGTCACGTTAGTCAAGCTTGCATCAGCTGATCCACATCTACCTATAGGAATACGATGCCTATCTCTGTATACATATGTAAGCTCCTTCAGTATTATCAGCAGCTATCACTTTCTCAGGAGCGAATTACCCTCCTCCACCCCCAGCTCCTCCTCTCGTCCAGTCAGGATTGGCATTCTGATTCCCCTTTGAATTCAGACTAAATTCTCGAATTATGTTGTACATTAAAATATTGACATGAATGATATCTGCAATACATTTA